>NC_045966.1:4420652-4580652 GCF_010909765.2 Amblyraja radiata | reverse complement strand
GCAGGATAAAGGGAGTGGCGTCTAGTGCACACACACACGTCAGGATTTTGGTCTCCTAATCTGAGGAAAGACATTCTTGCCATAGAGGGAGTACAGAGAAGGTTCACCAGACTGATTCCTGGGATGTCAGGACTTTCATATGAAGAAAGACTGGATAGACTCGGCTTGTACTCGCTAGAATTTAGAAGATTGAGGGGGGATCTTGTAGAAACGTACAAAATTCTTAAGAGATTGGACAGGCTAGATGCAGGAAGATTGTTCCCGATGTTGGGGAAGTCCAGAACAAGAGGTCACAGTTTAAGGAGAGTGGTGAATCTGTGGAATTCTCTGCCACAGAAGGTAGTTGAGGCCACAGTTCATTGGCTATATTTAAGAGGGAGTTAGATGTGGTCCTTGTGGCTAAAGGGATCAGGGGGTATGGAGAGAAGGCAGGTACAGGATACCGAGTTGGATGATCAGCCATGATCATATTGAATGGCGGTGCAGGCTCGAAGGGCCGAATGGCCTACTCCTGCACCTATTTTGTATGTTTCTTGATCCAGCTGACATGTTGTTTAAGACAGAACTGCAGATGCTGGTAAATCGAAGGAAGACAAAAGTGCTGGAGTAACTCAGCGGGTGCAGCAGCATCTATGGAGCGAAGGAAATAGGCGACGTTTCGGGCCGACACCCTTCTTCAGACTGATTCAGACTTCAGTCTGAAGAAGGGTTTCGACCCGAAACGTTGCCTATTTCCTTCGCTCCATAGGTGCTGCTGCACCCGCTGAGTTTCTCCAGCACTTTTGTCTACCTCCAGCTGATATGTGCTTGTAGCAACCGGTTGGCTGTCGAGTGGCCTGTGGTGTGTGTTCTGACACAGCATGGGCTGGTTCTGTCCCAGTTTCCACTGCTCACTGATTGCAGCCGCTCGCGAGAGAGAATGTTGAGTTATCTCCCGCTGAGAGGAACAGCTTTGAATTTATAATTGCAGATAAAGAGGCTCTTTCATTTTATCTGGCCTGACTTCAAAGCCGCCTGAAACGCTGGCTATAGACTGGCCGCCTGCCGTCTCCTGATAGTTACGTGTCTCTGCTGGACTGGAGGGAGGCTGTGAGATAGGGGTTTTTTTTTTTTTTCTTGGACTAAATGTTATGTCCACCTTCTGCTCAATGGATAACACCAGCTAACCGGAGAGGAATTTTGGAAAGTTAATTTTATTTTCTCGTCTCTCTCTCTAGGGTGGGCCAGAGGAAATACAGTCTGGGCAAGCCAGACCAGCGGGATCTGAGTGAAAACCTGGCAGCCACACAAGGGTTGGCACACATGATTGCAGAGTGCAGTCAACTCTTCCTGGTAAATAAGCATCTGTAAACCCCAACCATTTTGCTTGTTGTGAAATTCAATAGACAATAGATGCAGGAGTAGGCCATTCGGCCCTTCGAGCCAGCACCGCCATTCAATGTGATCATGGCTGATCATCCAACTCAGTATCCTGTACCTGCCTTCTCCCCATATCCCCTGACTCCGCTATCTTTAAGAGCCCTATCTAGCTCTCTCTTGAAAATATCCAGAGAACCTACCTCCACCGCCATCTGAGGCAGAGAATTCCACAGACTCACAACTCTCTGTGAGAAAAAGTGTTTCCTCGTCTCCGTTCTAAATGGCTTACTCCTTATTCTTAAACTGAGGCCCCTGGTTCTGGACTCCCCCAACATCGGGAACATGTTTCCTGCCTCTAGCGTGTCCAAACACTTAATAATCTTGTATGTTGCAATAAGATACCCTCTCATCCTTCTAATTCATTCTCAATTTAATTATTATTTGCTCTTGAATAATTTTATTCAGAGTTATGCAGCGTGGAAACGGGCCCTTCAGCCCAACATGTCCCAACTACACTAGTCCCACCTGCCTGCGTTTGGCCCATATCCCTCTCTAAACCTGTCCTATCCATGTACCTGTCACCCTTTTCAGAATAAGGGGTAAGCCATTTAGAATGGAGATGAGGAAACACTTTTTCACACAGTGGGAGGCAAACTGAGAGAAAGAGATAAACAGTTCACAGAGGTATATTAGTAGGTTAAGTGAATGGGGAAAAGTTCAGCAAATGGAGAATAATATGGAAAATGTGAAATTGTTCAATTTGGAAGAAAGAGTGATAAAACATGGAAAAATTCTGCAGTGGGGTACAGCACTAAAATCTTCACACATGCAATGTGGAAGGTTAGTAAATGGGAGAGCAGATAAATAGCAAAGTGAACCCGAATATTGGCTTTTATTTCAAGAGGTTTGCAGTACAAATGTGAGGAAGTCTTTCTGCAACTGTACAAGACACTGGTGATGACATATCTTCTTCTTGCGAATGAAACATAAATAAACCAAAGGAATCTCTGCCTTAAAAATATCCACTGACTTCACCTCCACAGTCCTAGACTCTCCCGCCAGTAGAAACATCCTCTCCACATCCACTCTGTCCCTGCCTTTCGTTATTCTGTACGTTTCAGTGAGGTTTCCCCTCGACCTTCTAAACTCCAGCGAGTGCCGTCAAACACTCAGCACATGCTAACCCACTCATTCCTGGGATCATCCTTGGAAAATCACTTGCAAAAACTGTCAAACA
Organism: Amblyraja radiata; assembly: GCF_010909765.2. Classification (NCBI taxonomy): domain Eukaryota; kingdom Metazoa; phylum Chordata; class Chondrichthyes; order Rajiformes; family Rajidae; genus Amblyraja; species Amblyraja radiata. Next base: position 4,578,056 of record NC_045966.1, on the reverse strand, counting down.
GGGCTGGTCCCATTCACCTGTATATGACCCGTATCTCTCGAAACCCTTCTTATCCATACATCTGTCCAAATGTTCAAAAATTCGTATTTGCTTTATTAAAGGACGCAATTATATCATTAAAAGTCTTAATTACATCATTAAAGTCCTAAGTGAATTGGGGTTTTTTTTAAGCCAGAGTGAAATCTCTGTTGAGCTGGAGTTAGTGATACTGTTCCTGCATCCATGTGAGACAGGAAATGAATGAATTCAGGAATTTCTTCAGGGATTTTGCTTCATTTGCTGGGAAATTTAATGATTAAATCATTTGCTTTTCCTCCATCACTGGCCTTTCTCCTCTGCACTCCCCCCCCCCCCCCCCCCCCCCCCCCCCTCCTCCCCACCTCAAATAGCCTTTTTATTAACATGGATTTTAGCTTCTTCCCCACAGCCATCAGGCTATTAAACACAGCATAGAAACATAGAAAATAGGTGCAGGAGTAGGCCATTCGGCCCTTCGAGCCAGCACCACCATTCAATATGATCATGGCTGATCATCCAACTCAGTATCCCGTACCTGCCTTCTCTCCATACCCCCTGATCCCTTTAGCCACATGGGCCACATCTAACTCCCTCTTAACTATAGCCAATGAACTGTGGCCTCAACTACCTTCTGTGGCAGAGAATTCCACAGATTCACCACTCTCTGTGTGAAAAATGTTTTTCTCATCTCGGTCCTAAAGGATTTCCCCCTTATCCTTAAACTGTGACCCCTTGTTCTGGACTTCCCCAACATCGGGAACAATCTTCAACAGCAAATAAACTGTGAGCTCAGAACTGCGAAAGACTATATTATTATTTGTTATTAGTACTGTCTTTCTTATTTATTGAACTTTTTCTTTTTTTTAACCCATTATATACAACGTTTACATAATCACATATTCTGTTGTGCTGCAGCAAGTAAGAATTTCATTGTCCCATCCGGGACATATGACAATAAAACACACTTGACTCTTGAATTTAGGTGTTCGCCAAGGAAATTACTTTTGTTGAGCAAAGCACAAAGTGCTGGAGGAACTCAGCTAGTCCGGCAGCCTCTGCGGAGGAGGATGAGCAGGTGACAGTTCACCACCGTCTGGTCTGAGGGGTCCTGACCAGAAACGTCACCTCCACACAGATGCTGCCGGACCCGCCGAGTTCCTCCGGCCTCTCTGTGCTTTTCCGCGAGATTCCAGCATCTGCAGTTTCTCGTGTTTCTCTGACGTTCGTTCTTTGTTCTTTCCCAGGTCCCTGAGCAGTGGGCTGGGAGAAACGTGAGCTACAGTCAGCGTGTCCATGGATTGCACGACTCTGAGTGGCATCGGCATGTCAAGACGGCACTGACCAACTCATCCCTGGGCCTCCTGAAGGAAGCGAAGGAGAAGTTTAGAAGCTGGGTCAGTTGCTGTGGATTGGAACATGTAGAAATCGCATACAAGAAGGTAAGCAATGGCCACAGTTTAATGTCAACACTGCACGACTCTTTTAGAAACGGACGGATTAAGGTGTGAAGACCAATAGACTTTATTGTTACCTGTTACCAACTAGGGTCGCCAACTTTCTCACTCCCAAATAAGGGACAAAAGGTCAAAATGAGGGACAAATTCCCGACTGCAATTCGTTGACCGACTCGGCCGTGGCTGGGTGAATGATGAGTTGGCCTGGGTGCTGGACTGCACGCAAAGCCCAGCCGGTGGGCCAGCTGAGGAGTTTTGGCCCAGGGGCCGCGCGACGTGGCACTCAAAGGCACATTGAATGGTGGTGCTGGCTCGAAGGGCCGAATGGCCTACTCCTGCACCTATTGTCTCTTGTCAAATGTGTTCAACGATGATGAATGAATGAGTGAATCGGTACACGTAACAATAAACTTAAACTGAACTGATTCTCTTCGTCATTGATGGCGTGACGTGCGTCTGTTTTCAGATGGACGACAATCATCCTTTGCGCTTGTGGAAAGTGTCCGTTGATGTGGAGAAGTCACCAGGGGAGATACTGAACCGTCTACTGCGGGACCACCAGCTTTGGGAGAAAGACCTGCTCCACTCGAAGGTGGTCGAGACGCTGGGCGATGAGACTGAGATATATCACCACACCATCAGAAGCACCTTCCCCCACCCACACAGAGATTACGTTGTTTTGAGGTGAGCGGCCTTCAAAAACCCGAGTGTCATTTAGCAGTTTTCTCAGAGAGGAAATCCACTGTCGTGCTATCGCAGAAAGGGTTGACCTCCAAGTTTAGGTAACCTGCCTACCAGGGGTGGAAATCCTGGGGGGGGACCAGGGGGGACCCTGCTTTGAGAGGTGGGGGACAATCCACCCCCCCATGTTTTGTAATCCGGACTTTATCAGACGTTTTCTAAGGGCTGAATCGGCCAGTTCGCGGGGCCTTTCATCTCCCGGCGCGGCTTAAAATCAAACCGCTGCATCGAGGCGATCGAGGCTCCCGATGTTGAAGTCCCCGCCGGCCGATGAAAGGCCCACGATTCAGGGCGGACGAAGCTGCTGTTGCTGGAGTTCGCAGTCGGTCACCAACCAGGTCAGCTCCCGATGTTACTGTCCACAGGGCCTACGGCCGCCTAGAAAATGTGTGCCCCCCCCCCCATGTTTTGATAGCGATTTCCGTGCCTGCTGCCGACAAACAACATGTAAGAAGGAACTGCAGACGCTGGTTTGCACCAAAGGTGGACACACAAAGCTGGAGTAACTCAGTGGGTCTGGCAGCATCTCTGGAGATAAGGAATAAGTGACGGTTTGAGGCGAGAGCCTTCATCGGACTTTACCGACAAACGACCTTGTCCTCCCCCCCCCCCTCTTCCATGAACCCCACGCAGGATTTGCACCCATTTCTCCCCTCCCCCCCGCAAATTCCTTCCTCCGGCTTCACATAGAAACATCGACATAGAAAATAGGTGAAGGAGTAGGCCATTCGGCCCTTCGAGCCTGCACCGCCATTCAATATGATCATGGCTGATCATCCAACTGAATATCCCGTACCTGCCTTCTCTCCATACCCCCTGATCCCTTTAGCCACAAGGGCCAACTCCCAACTCCCTCTTAAATATAGCCAATGAACTGGCCTCAACTACCTTCTGTGGCAGAGAGTTCACATCTCACGCCTCTTCAATCCTTCTCTCGCACATTATGCCTTCATCTCTGGCTTTTGTCCAACCAACTTCCAATCACATCTCCCTCCCCCCACCAACCGTATCCACCTATCACTCACCACACTTTGTCCTGCCCCATCTGTCTTCCAGCCTTCTCCCCAACCCACCACAATCAGTCTGAAGAAGGGTCCTGACCCAAAACGCCGCCCAGCCATGCTCTTTGTGTCTGTTGCTTTTTGTAAAATGATTCATTGCCCCGAGCAAGTTTTATGATTTTGTATCTTTTTGATTTACGCTTCACGCTGTCTTGGGAAAGCAAGCAACATTACCAAGGACCTTTTTCAATCTGGTTATTTCCTCTTCTCCCCTCTCCCCTCGGGACAGAAGAGACAAAAGCTTGAAATCACACCCCGCCAGATTCAGAAGCAGCTTCTTCCCCGCTGTTTCAGTTTTAGAGGTACACCACGGAAACAGGCCATTCAGCCCACCGGGTCCGTGCCGACCAGCGATCCCAATTTTTACATTTACCGAACCAATTATCCTGTAAACCTGCACGTCTTTAGAGTGTGTGAAGAAACCAAAAATCTCGGAGAAAACCCACGCAGGTCACAGGGAGAACGTACAAACTGCGTACAGACAGTGCCCGTAGTCGGGATCGAACCCGGGTCTCCGGCGCTGCATTCACCGTAAGGAAGCAACTCTACTGCTGCACCACCGTGACCGCCCCACTTATCAGGCTTCTGAATGATGATTCCATAAACGAGAGTGTAGACCCGATCTTCCAACCTACCTCATTGTGGACATCGCACCTTTTCTCTGTAACTGTAACACTATATGTTCCTCACTCTGGTATTTTTCTATTTGCACTACTGCTTGCACATGTCGGAACGGACAAGTTGGGCCGAAGGGCCTGTTTCCACGCTAAATGACTCTGCGTTTTTCTTGATTGTACTTGTGAATAGTATGATCTGATAATACACAGACAAAAGTACATGTGGCAATAATAAACCAATATCTTAAACAGACATTTGCTCTCCATGGTGTACAGGCATAGCCCCCCCACAGTGGCATCGTAGCAAGTTCCCTCTGCGTTTGAATGATTAGTTATTGATGCCACAAATAAATATTCTATAATTGATCACTTCACTACAATGCAACACACACATGGTCTTCCAATGAAATATTGCTTTTCTCCAAGAACCTGGGATCAAGAGACAAAAGTTAGATTTGAATGGAAGCATTTATATGTATATATGCGTGTGTGCATGTATATGTATGCATGTGTGTAGGTGCGTGTATATGTATGCATGTGCGCGTGTGTATGTTTGCGTGTGCGTGCGTATATATGTATGCGTGTATGTTTGTGCATGTGTATATATGTGTGTACACGTGTATGTATGAGTGTGTGCGTGTATGTGTGTGCATGTACATGTGTATGTGTGTGCGTGTGTATATGTGTGTACCCGTGTATGTATATGAGTGTGTGCGTGTATATATTTGTGTATGTGTGCACACACAAACTTCAAAACTAACTTTTGTCTCCTGATATATGTAAATAATGTACACGTTTCTTGTGAACTTGTATTAATCCTAACTTTAACTCTGCTTTGATTGTCCTTCAGAACCTGGCAGACTGATTCCCAAACTGGATTGTGTGTGTTAGCTGCCACATCTGTGGATGCCAAAGAACTTCCTTTGCAAGGAGTCCAAGCAAATGTCATCACATCTCAGTATCACATAGAACCTGTGGGAGCCTCAAGATCTAAACTCTCTCACATCTGTCGAATAGACACAAGGTAAGTAAATAATTCAGAGGCAGAGGAAAGAATGTGGATATGGTCCAGTGTCAATCTATAAGTCACACAGTGGTGGAGTAACTCAGCGGGTCAGGCAGCATCTGTGGAGAACATGGATAGGTGATGTTTCACAGAGTGCTGGAGTAACTCAGCGGGTCAGGCAGCAACTGTGGAGAACATGGATAGGTGATGTTTCACAGAGTGCTGGAGTAACTCAATGGGTCAGGCAGCATCTGTGGAGAACATGGATAGGTGATGTTTCACAGAGTGCTGGAGTAACTCAGCAGGTCAGGCAGCATCTCTGGGGAACATGGATAGGTGACCTTTCACAGAGTGCTGGAGTAACTCAGTGGGACAGGCAGCATCTCTGGTGAGAAGGAATGGGTGACATTTCGGGTCGAGACCCTTCTTCAGACTGGTTCAGTATAAGGGAAACGAGAGATATAGACGATGATGTAGAGAGATAAAGAACAACGAATGAAAGATATGTAAAAAAGTTCAGATGAAAAAGGAAACAGGCCATTGTTCGCGGTTTGTTGGGTGAAAACTTGAAGCTGGTGCGACTTGGGTGGGGGAGGGATAGAGAGAGAGGGAATGCCGGGGCTACCTGAAGTGAGAGAAATCAATATTCATACCACTGGACTGTAAGTTGCCCAAGTGAAATATGCGATGCTGTTCCTCCAATTTGCATTTATCCTCACTCTGACAATGGAGGAGACCGAGAACAGAAAGGTCTGTGTGGGAATGGGAAGGAGAATTAAAGTGTCCAGCAACCGGGAGATCAGGTTGGTTCACGCGGGCTGAGCGAAGGTGTTCTGCGAAACGATCGCCCAGTCTGCCAAAGGAAGTCGTTGAGAAAGGTTCTATTATAGTATTTAAAAGACAGTTTGGACAGGTAGACAGGAAAGGTTTGGAGGGCCACGGGCCAAATGTGGCAAGTGGCACTAGCTTAGGGCAGCACGGTGGCGCAGCGATATAGAGTCGCTGCCTCACAGCACCAGAAACTCTGGTTCGATCCTGACCACCGGTGCTGTCTGTACGGAGTTTGCACGTTCTCCCCGTGACCTGCGTGGGTTTTCACCGGGTGCTGCGGTTTCCTCCCGCACTCCAAAGACGTGCGGGTTTGTAGGTTAATCGGTTTCTGCAAATTGTCCCTGGAGTGTGTCGGGTTGAGCGCGTGTGTGGAGTCTATGTTAGTTGGCGTGCACTTGGTGGGTTTCTGTGCTGTGTCACTAGACTAGACTTAGATGTGGCATCTAAGGGTTGGCATGGCTGAGTTGGACCGAAGGGCCTATTCTGTGACTCTCTGTGTCAAATAGGATTATGGGGCCTCCCCACTCCATTAGATGTATTTTTAAAACTATATGCCACCTTTTGTCACCGTTTTTGTAGTCGCAAGGAACTGCAGTTTTTTTTAACCCAAAAAGACAATGCTGGAATAACTTAGCAAGTCTGGCAGCATGTTCAAATTCTCCAGAGATGCTGCCTGACTTGCTGAGTTGCTCTTAAACCTTTGTTGAATTTATTAGTAACCAAGGAAGATGGGCTGCTGTAGCTATTTAAGGATAAGGGGTAATAATCATTTAAGAATAAGGGGTTAGCCATTTAGAACGGAGACGAGGAAACACTTTTTCTCACAGAGAGTTGTGAGTCTGTGGAATTCTCTGCCTCAGTGGGCAGTGGAGGCAGGTTCTCTGGATGCTTTCAAGGGAGAGCTAGATAGGGCTCTTAAAAATAGCGGAGTCAGGGGATATGGGGAGAAGGCAGGAACGGGGTACTGATTGGGGATGATCAGCCATGATCACATTGAATGGCGGTGCTGGCTCGAAGGGCCGAATGGCCTACCCCTGCACCTATTGTCTATTGGCGTGACAATATTGCACTGTGGCAGATTCAAACAATTTGTTGTAGCTCACAGATGTTGGATTTTAAATGGCAAGTAAAAATACAAGCATGTTTGAACTGGAAAAGACATTCATCCTCAGACAATCATCCTCTCTGATGTAACTTAAAATAGGTGTGCAATAGGTAATGCAATTCCCTCCGAGTTATCTTATAGAGATGTTATAGAGGTAATCTTATAAAGGTGTACAAAATCATGAGAGGAATAGATTGGGTAAGCACACAGTCTCTTACCCAGAGTAGGGGAATCTGGAACCATAGGTCTAAGGTGAAGGGGGAGAGAAAGATTTAATAGGAACCTGAAGGGTAACCTTTGCACAAAGGGCGGTGGGTGTATGGAACAAGCTGCTGGAGGAGGTAGTTGAGGCAGGTGCTATCGCAAAGTTTAAAAAACATTTACAGATATATGGATAGGATAGGTTTAGAGTAGGGGTCGGCAAACTACAGCCCCTGGGCCGGAAGCGGAACACGTGATTTGATTCCTGCCATCCGGGGCGGGATCCATGTGTACACGTGATAGATGTGGCCCGCCATCCGCTCACAGACGTGCGTCCCGGCCCGTATGCAGAACAAGGTTGCCCACCCCTGGTTTAGAGTGATATGGGCCAGACAGATGGGATTAATGTAGATGGGGCATGCTGGTCGGGGTGGGCAAGTCGGGCTGAAGGGCCTGCTTCCATGCTATCTCACTCTCTGAGTTGTCATCATGCCGTATAAGCTTGGGCCATTCTGCCTTGTTAGCGATGCTACATCAGCTTCACTCTGCCCCTCTGCTCTCTTTACAGAGGCCGGACTCCAGAATGGTACAACAAAGTATTCGGCTATCGTTGCGCTGCTGAACTCCTCAAGATTAGAGATTCCTTCAGTGCGTCCGACACTGAACTGCGAGAAACAAATATATGAGCATGTAAACTGAAAGAACCGCAGATGCTGGAAATCTGAATTCGAATCGGAAAATGCTGGAGATACGCAGCTGGTCAGGCAGCATCCAGGGAGGAAGAAACTGTTTAATGATTTGGGTCCAGGATTTTTTTTCCCCTCTTCAGAACTGAAACGTTTACCATGTTTCCCTTATTTTCTACGTTTCATGATGGAAATGCTATTCACTTTAATGGCTTGCTTGCGAAATGGTTAAACCAATGTGAAAATGTGTTTTTGAAAAAATGCATGCCAGAACATCGTGGAAAAACAACAATAATCATTGCAAGAGCGGGGCCTCCATGGGTGGGAACCCAGCGGGTTTAACACTGGTTTTTAATTTGCTGGGCTGTTTCTGGACAACAGGTGGTTGGGGGATGGAGGGGGGGGGGAAGGGCTGGTGGATGGGGCGGTAAAGAGTTGCGTGCTCAATGTTCAGTTTTGAAGTTCGTGGGTGTCTTTTCTTCAAAGCATCAGGTAACATCTATGTCTAACTGGAGTGTATTGATGGTGAAACGTTGTCCCAAGTGCGTGTAGGTTGTCCATCCATTTTCCCCGCCCTGTTTGCCGTGTAGTAGCAATTCTTCCAACTTGTTTCGGTTATCCAAAGGGAAATATTGAAATCGCTCGAGTTACGGACAGTCCGTGAGGGATTGGCACATGATCCTCGTCGCAAGCTTTGTCCCAAGTGCTTGTAGGTTGTAGCCCAGTTCCCCCACTATTGTGTTTCTTCCAACTCCCCAATGGTAAATATTGAAATCACTCCAGTTACAGATAGTTGGTCAGGAGTTCGATCCTCATTGCAAACTATGTCCCAAGCGCTTGAGAGCAGTCCCCACATCCAGTGTGGTAGCATTTCTTCCAACTTGTTTTGGTATTCAATGGGAAGTCATTCCAGTTGCGGATAGTTGGTCAGGAGTTTGCCAAACTGCTCGCTTGTAACGCTGGTCACTTGCTGTCGTCCTGGTCTTGTGCAAGAACGTTGAACATGGTCTTATCAGAGAGAGAGAGAGAGAGAGAGAAAGGCCATGGCAGAAGCCCAGAGCTTCCTCAGGAGGCTGAGACCGGTTGCCCTCCCAATCAGACGACAATGTCTAAAACCTAGCCTTTTGAGTCTTAGCTTATCACTAAACCCACAGAGAACACCGTCTCTGCTGGCACGATTTAATCTCTACACATGAGAAAAGATGCTAAGAACTTTGCACTTTTATATTTGAAACTCTTATTCTCAATGTGTAATGAATTGTGGCTCAGAAAATCCACCGCGGTCGGTCCCCGTAAATATTTTAACTTGTCCCGTTTCCCAGACCCCCATCTCTGAAATGTGCTAATTTAACAATCCATTACGTTTGCTTTGGAGATTTGAGTACACATTATACAATGGTAAAGCCAATAACGCAATCCCTTTCATTAAGCAGGGTGTCATAGTCTGAAGGGCCGTCTGGTCTATCTGCATTAACTTTGACTAATGTCACTAAGCAATGAAGCTGGAGGTCTTCTGTTTTATTTGGCAGTTACTCGTTATCACTTACAAGATTAAAAACTTCATTAATGTGGCCGTAAAATTAATTTAATTTAGCAGTGACATGGTATCCCCCCCCCCCCATCAGGAGAGGTACACTTTTTATGGACTACTATTAATGACTTGGGGAAACTACATCTTCAGAAAATGAAAGTCTTGTGTGCCTGTTCCAAATGTGTATTTTAATTGTGCTATTAACTTGGGAGAATGAAAAGTAATGATGGAAATCCACAAATTAGTTGTCAGGCAACCAATGAGACAAGCATGCAACAGAGGCTTTGAGTAAGATGGGTGAGATAAACAAATTCTAGACGTGAAGAATGTCAAACATTTGGTGTTGTCCAATGTAACAAGTTACTGGGTTTGTTTTTTAAGATTCTAAGTTAAAATCTCAACTTAGATTTGAAGTTAAGATTGTAACTCGAATTAAGATGGTATGGTGACAATTTACTTTAGATCCTGAATCCTGAAGGGCTTGTCTGACTTGGGTGATTTTGTAGATCCCGAAATCCTGGGGCGCCGGGCGCGACCGAGCGTCACTGCCTACATCACCGCAGGATTTCGGGATGTACAAAATCTTCGCGCGCCATCTACATGACGTGCAAATGACACCCAAGTGGGACGGGCCCTTCAGGATACAAGATCTAAAGTAAAATGTCACCATACCATCTTAATTCAAGTTGGTAATACGCACCATGCGTTCATCGTGACGCGTAAATGACGCACAATTGCCGTCCAAGTGGGACAGCCCCTTGATTCTCTTCCGAACCATGCAACTGTGAATCACTTTACATCTCCAACAGTTTGTGACCTCAGTGGGTAAGATAAATATTTGTCCATTAAATCAGGCTGATTATTCGAAAACTGTTCAGTAATTGTGGATGGAACAAAATTCAGGCAAAGTAACCAAGGAAAGGCTGAGCGGGTTACGCACACTCTGCCTGCAGCCCACTGTGCTTGTTTCTGTGTCCTGCCAGCATTTACTGATTATAGTGGAGACACTGAAGGTACTTTTTAAATTTGTTAGTGGCAATGTCCGATTGTGACAAATCAGCTTGAAATAGTTCTGGCCAGTGGTGAATGGTTTAAAAAGTACACAATTCAGAATATGCAGAGCAGCTTTAGATCAATAATTCAAGTCTAGCTTTGCCCAAGTTGTTACACATGAAGACATGACAGTAAGTTAATGGATGAACCTTGGTATAAATACTTGTCCTTGCAGATACTGGATTGGCAAAAAATAGCAGCTATTTATATTTAAAGTGATTTATGACAATTTTATTCCATACAGCCAAAATTAAGAATCAAAGTACTATTTTATCTATTTATGTATAATCGATACATTTTGTACTTCACTTATGTAAATATTTACTGCATTTGTAAACTGAATGTTCAATAGTTCACTATCCCATTTATTGAAAATGTAATGACAACTGGTTAATGTAGGATTGTATATAATATGGTATAAATCTTCAATTGCACCAGTGTGCTTGTCATGTTCTCTTTCTTGTTACCGATTTTCAGTGGTATCAAACTAGTAATACCAGGACACTAGGGATGACTGGGTCTTCCACACTTCCAGTACATGAACCAAACTTCAGGGAAGAGAAGTATCGAGATCACGGGCCAAGTATGCAACGAGCTACACGGTTACGGTTGTCATTAAAGGCCATCTAACTGTAAGTTTAGAAGGATGAGAGGGTATCTTATTGAAACATATAAGATTATTAAGGGTTTGGACACGCTAGAGGCAGGAAACATGTTGCCCATGTTGGGGGAGTCCAGAACCGGGGGCCACAGTTTAAGAATAAGGGGTAGCCATTTAGAACGGAGATGAGGAAACACTTTTTCACGCAGAGTGTTGTGAGTCTGTGGAATTCTCTGCCTCAGAGGGCGGTGGAGGCAGGTTCTCTGGATATTTTGCAAGAGAGAACTAGATAGGGCTCTTAAAGATAACCGAGTCAGGGGATATGGGGAGAAGGCAGGAACAGGGTACTGATTGGGGATGATCAGCCATGATCACATTGAATGGCAATGTTGGCTCGAAGGGCCGAATGGCCTACTCCTGCACCTATTGTCTATGTTTCTATGATCTATCCGTGATCCCCAGAGTGCTATTCAACCTCCTGAATACTTCCAACACTATTTTGTTTGTTCCGCCCAATATCAAAGTCAGGTGAACTGGGGTTGTGCAACATTTGATGAATTTTTAAACAAATTTAGAAAGCTAATTGTTGCCAGTTGCTTAATGTAGAGATACCACTTTGTGTAATCAAAAACTATATATGTCAAATTGTTTCCCATCCCCCCCCACCCCCACATCAGTCTGTAGAAGGGTCTCGACCCGAAACATCACCTATTCCTTCGCTCCATAGATGCTGCCTCACCCGCTGAGTTTCTCCAGCATTTTTGTCTACCTTATATATGTCAAACCGCTTTGAATTTTGGTTATAATACTTCATTCATAAGTGATAGGAGAAAGATGAGGCCATTCGGCCCATCAAGTCTACTCCGCCATTCAACCATACCTATCTATCTCTCCCTCCTAACCCCATTCTCCTGCCTTCTCCCCATAACCCCTGACACCCGTACTAATCAAGAATCTATCTATCTCTGCCTTAAAAATATTCACTGGGATGGGAGATTGCAACCTTCACGCGGTCCGCCCTGTTTCGACGAATGCAATCTACCCGACGTGCACAATCAAATAAGATCAAATAGAACAAGTTGTCCTACGACTTTAGGCTGTGCACGCCAAGAAGAAGATCCACTGACTTGGCCTCCACAGCTTTCTGCGGCAATGGGTGCCACAGATTCGCCACCGTTCATCTTGGAGTTATTTTACAAAGTATTTTGGGTGTGAGAATTTTACGGAGTTGAGATACTTACAAACAACCACACGGTCCTCACATTGGATTTTTATTGGATGTTATGGCAGAGCAACTGTTAAAAGCAAGAAGAACTACATCCTGTGCACGGGCTTCAGTCCCAGGATGGCAAATCCCTTGGCCATGACAGCAGCAGTAGCTTCACACAGCAGCATCCGCCACATGTTCACCTTGACAACCTCACCTGAAAGTTAAAGAGCACCGATTTTTAATATTTAAATGCAACCTGGACATTATTACCAGTGTTAGAATACAAATGATAATGTTTGGATGGGGGGGGGGGGGGGGGTATTCATGTTATGCACTAAATATTATTCACTTTATTCCCTTAATCATTTATTGTCTTTCCACTGACCGGTTACCATGCAACCAAAGTATTTCACTGTACCTCGGTGCATGTGACAATCAACTAAACCAAATGTTGCCAGTATCTAAAATTAGGTTAATGAAACCATGCTCCCCAAGTTATTGTGGTAGAAGGAATTGTCCAGGCACCAGTCAATCTACCACCAACCAGCAAGTCTGAAGAAGGGTCTTGACCCGCAACATCACCCATTCCTTCTATCCAGAGATGCTGCCTGTCCCACTGAGTTACTCCGGCATTTTGTGTCTACGTTCACTAGTTGCTGGTCTTTGGCCTCCCAGAGAACGATTGCATGGTTCAAGCTGTAAGCAAGGCTTCCACTGGGCAGGCGACCAGCTATGCTCCCCAAATGTCTTTAGCAAGGGGTCAGGTAACCAGCCAAAGGGTTAAAGCTGGGCTGGAATGGTGAGAGATTTCTTTGGAATTCGAAAGCAATTAGTTATCGAAAATAATATCGACAATGTTGTAAAAACACTCCTCTTCCAGCAGTTGTTCGATTTTTCACACAGAGAGTGGTGAGTCTGTGGAAATCTCTGCCTCGGTGGAGGCCGGTTTTCTGGATGCTTTCAAGAGAGAGCTAGATAGGGCTCTTAAAAATAGCGGAGTCAGGGGATATGAGGAGAAGGCAGGAACGGAGTACTGATTGGGGATGATCAGCCATGATCATAGCGAATGGTGGTGCTGGCTGGAAGGGCCGAATGGCCTGCTCCTGCAACAATGGTCTATTATAGTGGAACCAATTATCTGGCAACAGAATTCCCAGAATCAGCAATCTCAGGCAGTCGATGCTGGCCGGATAGGATTCCCAACATTCCACGGATTGCTGAGAGCCAGGAGCAGAGGCTGCACATCCATGTGTGTTGGGAACACGCTGCAAGTCACATAGCTCTGCCATTTTAGTTTGAGATACAGCGCAGAAACAGGCCCTTCGGCCCACCGAGTCTGCACAGACCAGCGATCCCCGCACATTAACACTACCCTACACACACTCTAGGGACAATTTTACGTTCCTGCCAGCCAATGAACCTACAAACCTGTACATCTTTGGAGTGTAGGAGGAGACCAAAGATCTCGGAGGAAACCCACGGCGGGGGGGAACGTGCAAACTCCGTGCAGACAGCACCCGTAGCCTGGTTGGAACCCGGGTCTCTGGCGCTGCAAGGTGGCAACTCTACCGCTGCGCCACCGTGCCACCCATTCTTCAAGCAGATCGGTTCTAATGACTGTGACACAATCCCACAGCCACAATAAACAAGCCACAGTCTTTGTTTCAAAATAAATCTTAATACCTCACAACTTCAAACATTTTTCTCCCTTTTATCTTTTGAGTTTAGTGCCTTTGCAGTCCATATTAAATACTAAAGTGGCTGTATAAAGCATCCTCTCCCCTATCCCAGCAATGCACTAGTCTACTAATGTACACAAGAGCAGTAATGTACTAATGTACAGGAACGGGCCCTTCAGTCCATAATGTGCAGGAAGGAACCGCAGATGCTGGTTTCAACCAAAGATAGACACAAAATGCTGGAGTAACTCCAGCGGGACAGGCAGCATGTCTGGTGAGAAGGAATGGGTGACGTTTCGAGTCGAGACCCTTCTTCAACTGAACTGATCTCTTATGAAAAGTGACCCTTTAATGATTTTGACTATATGAACGGTGTGTTGCAAAAGTGCTTGTTCAGCAATTTGTAAAGGCATTTTGTTGTATTAATTGGTATTAACCACAATCAAAATAAACAAAAAAATATGACAACATGGACAATAGGTGCAGGAGTAGGCCATTCGGCCCTTCGAGCCAGCACCGCCATTCAATGTGATCATGGCTGATCATCCACAGTCAGTACCCCGTTCCTGCATAGAATCAAAGGGTGTGCAGAATGCTGCAGGAAGGAACTGCAGATGCTGGTTTAAACCGAAGATAAACACAAAATGCTGGAGTAGGCAGCATCTCTGGAGAGAAAAGGAATAGGTGACGTTTTGGGTCGAGACCCTTCTTCAGAAGAAGGGCCTCGACCCAAAACGTCACCTTTAGTTTAGTTTAGATTTTAGTTAAGCCGATTCCTATTCACCTTTAAAGGAATCACCTATTCTTTTTCTCCAGAGACACTGTCTGACCCGCTGAGTTTCTCCAGCGTTTTCCGGAGATCTTCCGGATGGCGGGACTGTCATATGCTGAGAGAATGGAGCAGCTGGGCTTGTACACTCTGGAGTTTAGAAGGATGAGAGGCGATCTCTTTGAAACATATAAGATTGTTAAGGGTTTGGACACACTAGAGGCAGGAAACATGTTCCCGATGTTGGGGGAGTCCAGAACCAGAGGCCACAGTTTAAGAATAAGGGGTAGGCCATTTAGAACGGAGACGAGGAAACACTTTTTCTCACAGAGAGCGGTGAGTCTGTGGAATTCTCTGCCTCAGAGGGCGGTGGAGGCAGGTTCTCTGGATGCTTTCAAGAGAGAGCTAGATAGGGCTCTTAAAGATAGCGGAATCAGGAGATATGGGGAGAAGGCAGGAACGGGGTACTGATTGGGGATAATCAGCCATGATCACATTGGATGGCGGTGCTGGCTCGAAGGGCTAAATGGCCTACTCCTGCACCTATTGTCTTTGTGTGCAGAATGCTGTTTGACTCACCCGTCTGTCTGTCCTTCTCCACACAATAACAACTGTCGTAGAACTCGGTGAAGGTTGTGGCCAGTTCAAACAGGTAGTCACAAAGGGTGTGCAGGTAGAGGTCATCCAGGATTTTGTGCAGGATCTCTGCGAATCGCAGGACGCATTTCCCCAGCTTCCACTCTTTGTCGTGAGTCAGCAACATGGTTGTTTCCGCAGCCGCTCGCTGCAGAGTCACATCGTCGATCTTTGCAAGCCGAGTTATGGACCTGCAAGGAAATCGAGAGTGATTGAAAGATGCAGAATGGAAACAGGCCCTTCGGCCCACCGAGTCCACGCTGACCAGAGAATCAACCTTTAACACTGGTCGTATGTTATCCCAGGTAGACAAAAGTGCTGGAGAAACTCAGCGGGTGCGGCAGCATCTATCGCAGTCGCTGCCTCAAAAAGGCTGGCAGTATCATCAAGGACCCACACCATCCTGGCCACACACTCATCTCCCTGCTACCTTCAGGTAGAAGGTACAGGAGCCTGAAGACTGCAACGACCAGGTTCAGGAATAGCTACTTCCCAACAGCCATCAGGCTATTTAACCTGGCTCGGACAAAACTTTGAACATTAATAGCCCATTATCTGTTTATTTGCACTTTATCAGTTTATTTATTCATGTGTGTATATATTTATATAATGGTATATGGACACACTGATCTGTTCTGTAGTCATGCCTACTATGTTCTGTGTGCTGAAGCAAAGCAAGAATTTCATTGTCCTATCAGGGACACATGACAATAAACTCTCTTGAATCTTGAATCGATGGAGCGAAGGAAATAGGTAACGTTTCGGGCCGAAACGTTGCCTATTTCCTTCGCTCCATAGATGCTGCCTCACCCGCTGAGTTTCTCCAGCATTTTTTTCTATCTTCGATTTTCCAGCATATGCAGTTCCTTCTTAAACATCATATGTTATCGCACTTTTGCATCCACTCCCTGCACATTAGGGGGCAATTTAAAGAGAATGAATGAATAAGTTTATTGGCCAAGTATGTACACATACAAGGAATGTGCCTTGGTGCTCCGCCCGCAAGTGACAACATGACATACAGTGACAGTTAAGAATGACACATATAACATTAAACATTAATAATAAAACATTATCGATTAAACATGTGAATTAAATAAAATACCAGAGCAAAAGAAGGCTACAGGTTTTGGGTTATTGAGTAGAGCTACTACTCGTGGAAAAAAAGCTGTTTTTATGTCTGGCTATGGCAGCTTTGACAGTCCGGAGTTGCCTTCCAGAAGGAAGTGATTCAAAGAGTTTGTGGCCAGGGTGGGAGGGGTCAGATATGATCTTGCCCGCTCGCTTCCTGGCCCTTGCAGTGTACAGGCCAATTAACCTACTAATTAACTTTTCCTCTGGGAGGAAATGGGAGGAAACCCAAGCCTGTTCCTTTCCGATATGTAATCTGACAAGTTTCATATCCACTATCGTAATCTGTCTTCTGTGCACCAACCATCAACAGCTACCTGCATTTTAGCTGAGTGGTTTAAAAAGACCCTAAAAACAGGAGTCAAAGACATCGATATCTCCATGACTTATACTTAAGGGCCTGTCCCACTTTCACGACCTAATTCACGACCTTTTTTACTCGTGGACATTTGTCATCATGTTGATAAAACGCCCCGACCAACATGATGCCACGAGTACCTACGACTAGCATCACGACCTACCCACGACCTCCTACGACCATGCTGCGAATATGAGTCAAGGATAAACTTGACAGAGGTCGTGAATTAGGTCGTGGAAGTGGGACAGGCCCTTTAGAAGGTAAATTTGGTATCAGCAGTACAATTCTTTAGTTTGAAGAAGGGTCTCGACCTGAAACGTCGCCCATTCCTTCTCTCCTGAGATGCTGTCTCACCCGCTGAGTTACTCCAGCATTTTGTGTCTATCTTCACAGCTATAGTTCTACTTTCTGCCGAGATATAGTTAAGAGACTGGGGCTATCTCTGATAGAACTGGTAAAACTAAAAGTATTTTTAAATTATTTTGTTAATTTGATAGTTTAACAAGAAAAATATTTTCTCTGGACCTTCTTATTCTTCTTGCGTATGGCGTGGACAGCCTAAAGTTGTCGGACAACTTGTTCTATTTGATCTTATTTGATTGTGCACGCCGGGTCGATTGCATTCGTCGAAACAGGGCGGACCACTTGAAGGTTGCAATCTCCCACCCCTCTCTGGACCTGAAATGTCACCTATTGAGTCTGAAACAGGGATCTGACACGAAAGGTTACCTGTCCATTCTCTCCCCAGATGCTGCCTGACCCGCTGAGTTCCTCCAGCACTCTGTATTTTACTCAAGATTCCAGCAACTGCAGTTCCTAGTGTCTCAATTCCCTCTGGTTGACAGGTTTGTAAAATTATCACTGCATTGGACAACAGCAAATCTAAAACCCTAGTTAAAGAACCAAGCAGCCAGAATAGTCAGCTAAACCGTACTTAAGTTTTAAAAGACAATAAACAGGATAAAACAATATCAGGGTTCTTATTAAAGTTGATAGCAAGCCAGCATGGACATTCTGATAGCAAGAATTACATGAAAGCGGGGAGAACTTAGGAAGTTCAGGAATAAGGAACAATACAGCACAGGAATAAGCCCTTTGGCCCACATTGTCTATGGCAAACACAAGGCCATAACTGATAGGAGCAGAATTAGACCATTCGGCCCATCAAGTCTACACCACCATTCAATCATGGCTGATGTAGTAAGTAAGTTTATTGGCCAAGTATTCACATACAAGGAATTTGCCTTGGTGCTCCGCCCACGAGTAACAACATGACATACAGTGACAGTTACGAATGACTCAGAAAACACTAAACATTAATAATTATAAAACATTAATGATAAAACACCATTGATCAAGCATGTGAACCAACAAAATACCAGATCATCTATCTCTCCCTCCTAACCCCATCCTCCTGTCTTTTCCCCATAAACCCTGACACCCGTTCTAATCATGAATCTACCTATTTCTGCCATAAAATATATATTGCCTTGGCCTCCACAGCTGTCTGTGGCAATGAATTCCACAGCTTCACCACAACAAAATAGAGAGAGTACAGAGGAGATTTACTAGAATGTTGCCTGGGTTTCAGCAACTAAGTTACAGAGAAAGGTTGAACAAGTTAGGGCTTTATTCTTTGGAGCGCAGAAGGTTAAGGGGGGACTTGATAGAGGTTTTTAAAATGATGAGAGGGATAGACAGAGTTGACGTGGAAAAGCTTTTCCCACTGAGAGTAGGGAAGATTCAAACAAGGGGACATGACTTGAGAATTAAGGGACTGAAGTCTAGGGGTAACATGAGGGGGAACTTCTTTACTCAGAGAGTGGTAGCTGTGTGGAATGAGCTTCCAGTGAAGGTGGTGGAGGCAGGTTCGTTTTTATCATTTAAAAATAAATTGGATAGTTATATGGATGGGAAAGGAATGGAGGGTTATGGTCTGAGCGCAGGTATATGGGACTAGGGGAGATTATGTGTTCGGCACGGACTAGAAGGGTCGAGATGGCCTGTTTCCGTGCTGTAATTGTTATATGGTTATATGGTAAAGAAATTCCTCCTTATCTTCCTAAAGGCACATCCTTTAATGATGCCAAGTTAATAAATACAACTTCAAGGCAAAGCTAGATAAATAACTGAAGTAGGCAATATTCAGGGGATTAAGGCGTGACTACTTTAGCAAAATGTAATACCTAAATATGGAGTTCTAATGTCTAATGGAGAATAACTTATGTGGTGCAATGGGACCCTCTAGTGGTAGAACACAATTATTGCAGTCAGACAATATTTCATGTTCAGAGTTAAGATGCTGTCCCACTGTATGAGTTAATTCAAGAGTTCTCCCGTGTTTGCCCTGATTCGAACTCAGAGATTTACGGTAATGGCCGCTCGTAGGTGCTCGGGGCTCTCGTGGACATTTTTCAACATGTTGAAAAATCTTGATGAGTCTTCCCGAGCTTACCTCATTTCCCGAGTACCTGCCGTTAGCGTTATGAGCCGCTAAGAGACGTCCCCGAGCTCTGACGTACACGCTACGTACATTCTATGTGCTTACCACGAGTTTGATTTTTTTTTTAACTCGGGAGAGCTCTTGAATGAACTCGTACCGTGGGGCAGGCCCATTACAAGGTGGTCTAAGATTGGGTGAATCCTATTAGTCCAATAGCATTAATTTATTTTCTATTTACGTTCAAATAGAATAGATTATAAAAGATAATATTTAAGAAAAGAATTAGACAATAGACAATGTTTAAGAAAGAACTGCAGATCTAGCATTAAATGTCGACAAAACAAAGGAGATGGGTGTCGACTTCAGGAGGGCGCAGCCAAAACACACACCCCTCAACATCAGTGGCACCACAGTGGAGAGAGTGGAGAGTATTAAGTTCCTCGGAGTGCAAATTACAGACAGCCTCACCTGGTCCAGGAACAACACTGGGGTTGTCAAACGGGCCCATCAGCGACTGCACTTCCTGAGGAAACTCAAACAGGCCTCACTCCCCACCAACATCCTCAGGACTTTCTACAGGGGCACGGTGGAGTCTGTACTCACGTACTGCATGAACACGTGGTACTCCACCTGCAACTGCTCAGACAGGAAGCCTCTGCAGAGGGTAGTGAGGGGAGCAGAGAGGATCATTGGCGTCTCCCTACCCTCGGTACAAGAACTGTTCCAGAGCCGCTGTCTGAAAAAAGCTCTGAGAATAGCTAAGGACAAACTGCACCCCCTCCACATACACCTGGATCTCCTGCCATCAGGCAAGAGATACCGTAGCATCAAAGCCCGGACTACCAGAACGCTAAACAGCTTCCTGCCACAGGCTGTGAGGCTGCTAAACAGTCACTCTGTACTCACAGTCACCTAACTCTGTGGCTTTGCACTGACATTTTAATAACTCTGGCACTGGCCACTCAAATCAGCTGCCCTGGACATTTTAATGACTGGTTTACTGTATTTTAATGTTGCTGTTTTACCTGCTTTTAACTATTTATACTGTTTCATCAGGGACTGGATTGTTTTTTATTGTTATTATGTGTGAAATGTTTTAAGTTTCATGTGCGATGCTCCGGTATTCCCTGGGAAACGTCTTCCCATTTTGCACTGTACAACTGTTGCTTTGCAAGATGACAATAAAGGTTGATTTGATTTGATTTGAGATGCTGGAAAAATCGAAGGTAGACAAAAAAGCTGGAGGAACTCAGCAGGTGAGGCAGCATCTATGGAGCGAAGGAATAGGTGACGTTTCGGGTTGAGGCAATTGAAAAGGGTGGTGAATCTGTGGAACTCATTGCCATAGACGGCTGTGGAGGCCAAGATAATGGATATTTTTAAGGCAGAGATCAACAGATTCTTGATTAAGGGTGTCAGGGGTTATGGGGAGAAGGCAGGAGAATGGGGTTAGGAGGGAGAGAGATAGATCAGCCATGACCGAATGGCGGAGATGGCTTGATGGGCCGAATGGCCTAATTCTGCTCCTATCACTTATGAAAAGCTGACGTGGCCGTTGTAATTGATTCAAGATATATAAAACAATACAGGACAGGAAGAGGCCCTTCAGCCCACAATGTCCGTGTCGAACATGATGCCAAGTTGAACTAATCTCCTCTGCCTATATCCCTCCAATCCCTGCATATCCAAAAGCCTTTTAGATGCCACCATTGTATCTGCATCCACCACCGCCCCAAGGTACCTAGGCATATTCCAGGTACCTAGCACTCTCTGTGTAAAATATAACTTACCCTGTACACCTCTTTAAATGTTGCCTGTCTCACCTAAAAGCTATGCCCTCTAGTTGCAAACTTAGACAGCTACCTTTCCCTGAGAAACACATGGTTTTTCTCTGATTTTGTTCACTTTGATTTTAACAGTGCCAGGAACTTCTAACAGCTTGCTAACAAGTACATATTGTTGTAATACGAGACTGTATAAAAACACAACTGCTATTTCATTGGATTGCTTTACGCAATGGGCATTTAAACAAAGTGAGGACCTAGACTAACATGCTTGCAACCATTACAAATGGGTCACTCCCCCTTCTCCCTTCTGGCAAGAGGCACAGAAGTTTAAAAACGCACACCTCCAGATTCGGGGACGGTTCAGGGCCTGTCCCATTTGGGCGTCATCCCAAAATCCTGCGACCACACATCACTGCCTACTTCACCACGCACTCGTCGCGTGTGCGGCACGAAGCGCGTGTCATGACGCGTAAATGATATCGCGTAAATTACGCGCAAATGACGCCCAAGTGCGACAGGCCCTTCCCAGCTGTCATGAAGCAACTGAACCGTCCTCTCACCAACTAGAGTGTGGTCCTGACCTTATTGGAGACCGTTGAACTTTATCTTGCACTAAATGTCGCACCCTTTATTCTGTATCTATGCACTGCGGACAGCTTGATTGTAATCATGAATAGTCTTTTCTTTGACCGGATAGCACGACAGAAAAGCATTTCACTGCACCTTCGTACACGTGACGATAATAAACAAAACTAAATTAAACTGATTCCTATAAGGAGCAACTTTTCCCCAAAGGGGTCGCACCTGATTCTGGTGAGGGCGTACAGTAAATAGGCGGCAGTGTTCCCCCGATCATCCAGCATCTTGTCGAAGGAAAAGACATAATCATTGGTCCTGTTGTGAGAAAGGTCAGCGTACTTAATGCACCCAAATGCCACCGCCTCTTTTGCGGCGTTCAGCTCCTCAGGGGTCAAAACCTAGGAACGGACATTAAAAACAAAAATATTTCAAATTGCAGTCTTGGTAAGAGCAGCAGGAAACATTTTTTTACATAGCAAAACCACATAAGATGATGGAGACATAGTGGTCAGTTCTTAAAAAGATGTGTAGGAAGGGACTGCAGATGCCGGTTTAATTCATTCTCCTTGCCCACAGCTAACAATGGCCCGTTTCCTTTATCAGTTACTTTTTTGCATATCTTTATTTCACTTGTTCTATATCTCTCTCTACATCACCGTCTATATCTCTCGTTTCCCTCTCCCCTGACTCTCAAGTCTGAAGAAGGGTCTCGCCCCGAAACGTCACCTATTCCTTTTCTCCAGAGATGCTGCCTGACCCGGCTTTCTGTGTCTATCTTCATAAAAAGACAGTGCTGGAGCAGGTCAGACAGCATCTCTCCATTTTAACTCCCCCTCCCATTCCCACACTGACCTTTCCGTCCTGAGCCTCCTCCACTGTCAGAGTGAGGCCACACGCAAATTGGAGGAACAGCACCTCATATTTCACTTGGGCAGCTTCCAACCCAGCGGTACGAATATTGATCTCTTTAACTTCAAGCAATGTTTGCATATCCTCTATCCCTAGTCATATCCCCTCATTATCACCTCCTCCACGAGCAACAACAGACCATTGTGGGCTCCGCCTTTCCTTGGCCATCGGTGCCGGCTGTGATTTGTTCCGATGGGGACAGAAATGGGGAAAATGCAATGGATACCTTACAGGAAGTATAAACATGGGAAGCACGAGTGTGAAAGTTTGAAGCAGATACAGGCTGCTAGTCTACCTTGAAATAGTGATGTTGGAGAAAGGGAAAGCATGTGGACCATGTGAGGCCATGAGAAAGCTCGCAACGATCACCTTTTTTTCCCAGTTTTTGTAAATCAAGATTCAAGAGAGTTTATTGTCATGTGTCCCAGATAGGACAATGAAATTCTTGCTTTGCTTCAGCACCACAGAATATAGTAGGCATGAATACAGAACAGATCAGTGTGTCCATATACCATTGTATAAATATATACACACATGAATAAATAAAACAGATAAAGTTCAAATAAACAGATAATGCGCTATTAATGTTCAGAGTTTTGTTTGAGTTGAGTTCAATAGCCTGATGTCTGTGGGGAAGTAGCTATTTCTGAACCTGGACGTTGCAGTCTTCAGGCTCCTGTACCTTTTACCTGTAGGTAGCGGGGAGATGAGTGTGTGGCCAGGATGGTGTGGGTCCTTGATGATGCTGGCAGCCTTTTTGAGGCAGCGACTGAGATAGATCCCCTCGATGGTAGGGAGGTCAGAGCCGATGATGGACTGGGCAGTGTTTACTACTTTTTGTAGTCCTTTTGTCAAACTACACTTCCAGTAAAAACCTTGAGACATTTACATATCCCTCCACAGATGCTGCCTGACCCGCTGTGTACTCCAGCGCTCTGTGTTTTGCTCAAGATTTTGAAATGATTTATCCCCAACACTTCTGGTTAAGAACAATAAACTCAGGATCGTGTCACGGCTCATTTGCCTGCATTTTTGAACAAGGCAGACAACGTTGTTGTAACTACAGGGCCTGTTGCACGGCGATTTTTTCGGCGACTGCCGGCATCATTGACTGACGTATCAGGTCACCGAAAAAATTGCGGTGTGATTGACACACGTTGTTTTTTCAAGTGTCGCAAAATTATTTTTGTCGCCGCTGGATTTTGAAATGTTCAAAATCTTTTGGCGACACTGATATGACGCCGGCAGTTGCCGAAAAAAAATCGCCAAGTGGGACACCAGGCCCTTAAAGCCATCACCTTTTCTCGTTCTTTTTCCAACAGTTTATCCATTGATCTTTTCAGACCCTCGTCCAACAGGTCCGCTAGTCTCACAGTTTCACCGGATCTAGTCTTGAACTTCTTTCTGGAAGAAAATATGAAAATAAATTGCTGTTGCGAGAATTTAGTTTTAGAATACGATTCCGATTGTTACTTCAAACTTCTCAGCTTAAAGAAGCTTGTGAGAACCCTAATGCGTAGAAAGGAACTACAGATGCTGGTGTATGCCGAAGATAGGCACAAGGTGCTGGAGCAACTCAGCGGGCCAGGCAGCATCTCTGGAGAAAAAAGGATGGGTGACGATTTTTGGGTCACGACTAAAGAAGGGTCCCGGCCCAAAACATCACCCATTCTTTTTCTCCTGAGATACTGCCTAACCCATTGAATTACACCAGCACTTTGTGTCTAACCCTAATATGCCAGGGATCAGGGTGAATTTTATAAATGATGATTGGGATTTAAATGCTGTTCTCGTTCTGACATCCTCGTCACAAAACCCGGGACAGGCAGCATCTCTGGATAGAAGGACTGGGTGATGTTTCGTGTCGAGACCCTTCTTCAGACTCCATTTCCCGTGGAAACAGGCCCTTCTGCCCACCTTGCCCACACCGACCAACATGCTCTATCCACACTAGTCCCACCTGCCCGCACTTGGTCCTCAACTGCAACAGTGAAATTTACCCTGGTCAGAATCCAATGGTAACCTCTCCCAACGGGAGAGGCATGCGCCCTCTAGTCCCCTCTATGCTTCATTGTCCATTCCAGTTTATTTAGCTTAGTTTTTTAGTTTAGAGATACAGCGCTGAAACAGGCCCTTCAGCCCACCGGGTCCGCACCGACCACCGATCCCCGCACATTAACCTACTAGGGACAATTTTTTTTACATTTACTAAGATAATTAACCTACAAACATGTACGTCTTTGGAGTGTGGGAGGAAACCGGAGATCTCGGAGAAAACCCACGCAGGTCACGGGGAGAACGCACAAACTCCGTACAGACAGGACCTGGAGTCAGGATCGAACCTGGGTCTCCTGCGCTGCATTCGCTGTGAGGCAACAACTCTACCGCTGCGCCTCTGCCATCTGAGGGGTCTTGCCAAACATCCAGAACAATAAAACAAACTGCCCTCAGCGTTTCTTCACCTTAATTCCAAATAAATTGCTAGTCAGACATGATGATTCCTTGACAAATTCCCACTGTCACACATAATCCAGAGTGTACAAGCCATTTCACTGTGCCTCGGTACACGTCACAATATTGAACTAAACCTAAACTTTATCCTTAATTGTAGAACATGCAGGTTAAACTTTATATATTAAAAAAACTCTTCTGCCTAGTAGAAAGAACAGACTTGGGAGACACAAGAAGCTGCAGATGATGGAATCTGTCAATTGCTGGAGACATTGTTTCTCTTAAAACAGCTTTTCCCTAGTTCGGTGACAAATTGGGAGTATGAGGGTAGACAAAAATGCTGGAGAAACTCAGCGGGTGAGGCAGCATCTATGGAGCGAAGGAATAGGTGACGTTTCGGGTCGAGACCCTTCTTCAGAAGGATTTCGGGTCGAGACCCTTCTTTAGAAACTTAGTGGGTGAGGCAGCATCTATGGAGCGACGGAATAGGTGACGTTTCGGGTCTCGACCCGAAACGTCACCTATTCCTTCGCTCCATAGATGCTGCCTCACCCACTGAGTTTCTCCAGCATTTTTGTCTACCTTCGATTTCTCCAGCATCTGCAGTTCTTTCTTAAACAAGGGGAGTATGAATGTAACTCCACTTATTTTGATAGTACCACTAACTACCATTTGAAAATTTTAGGATGACACAAAGAATTATGAAAGTCACAATCAATTATATGCAGAGGAAGATGATTAAATTCTGGATTAAGACGACTTACTTATCTTCACCTAATACCACACCAAATCCGGTATGTTCCACTCTGATCTCCTTAGGGTCATACCAACCAATCATCTGTGCTGCTGCAAAGATTGTCTGGAAATGGACACTCTGGTGTGGAAGGGAAAAAAAACGTGATCAAGATTAGACTAAAGGTGGGAATTCAAACAATCTACAATGTTGACGCAATGAGAAACTTTAGAGATACAGCATCGAAATAGGCCCCTCGGCCCACTGAGTCCGCGCCGACCAGCGATCCCCGTAGACTAAGGGCCTGTCCCACGAG
Source organism: Amblyraja radiata (assembly GCF_010909765.2). Taxonomy (NCBI): domain Eukaryota; kingdom Metazoa; phylum Chordata; class Chondrichthyes; order Rajiformes; family Rajidae; genus Amblyraja; species Amblyraja radiata. The sequence continues at coordinate 4,552,150 of NC_045966.1, read as the reverse complement.
CATGCGACCTGCATGCGACAAGCGCGACCAAACCAGAAGCGGGGGCCGCGCGGAGGTCGAGTGATCCCCGTACAGGGCCGGCCCCACCAGCATGCGCCTGCAAGCGGCGAGCGCGACCAAACCGGAAGAGGGGGCCGCGCGAAGGTCGAGCGAGTGACGTGAAGTTCGAGCGAAGTCCGCGGGAAGTTCGCACGTGACGTACGGCGTCAAGATGCTGAGTATGGCGTCGAGGCAGCGGCGGGCCGGCAGGCCGTTGCCGCGCGGAATTTTTGAACACGGTCAGTTTTTCGGAGCCCCTCGCGATGTCGGGACCAGCTCCGCACAACTCCATACGGCTCCGGCGATCGAAGTGGGACCAGTCCCGAGAGGCCGTACGGCTCAAGCGACCACGTTAGGTCGCGCTTGCCGCATGGAGACGCATGCTCGTGGGACAGGCCCTTAACACTATCCCACACACGAGGGATAATTTACAATTTTTACCAAAGCCAATTAACCTACCAACCTGTACGTCTTTGGAGTGTGGGAGGAAACCCACACGGTCACGGGGAGAACGGACAAACTCCGTACAGACAGCACCCATAGCGCTCACTACAGAAATAGCACAGTTCACAAACCACAGGTTGACAGCAGCAATTAGTGCAACAACTGCTTGCTTACAATACCTCAATGTAAATTTTACGTTCCTGGACAAATGACATTTTAACACATTCCTGAGAATCATCTGAGAATTCATAATTATTAGTTTTGAGATCGATTGGAAATATTTTTTAATGTTAGAAAATGTAACTGGTTCCGCTTTTGGTACATGGAACGAATGAGCAGTGTGGATGTGGGTGCTGTGTTTCTATTAGTCATGAATAATTCTAATCAACAGATTTCTTCCAAAGTAACAGGGCGGCACGGTGGCGCAGCGGTTGAGTTGCCACCTTCAGCGCCAGAGATCCAGGTTCGATCCCGACTACGGGCACTGCCTGTACGGAGTTTGTACGTTCGCCCCGTGACCTGCGTGGGTTTTCTCCGGGATCTTAGGTTTCCTCCCACACACCGAAGACGTGCAGGATAATGGTCTTGGTAAAATTGTAAATTGTCCCTGGTGTGTGTAGGATAGTGATAATGGGCGGGGATCGCTGGTCGGTGCGGACTTGTTGGGCCGAAAGGCAGTGGAGGCCAAATCACTGGTTGGATTTAAGAGAGAGTTAGATAGAGCTGTAGGGGCTAGTGGAGTCAAGGGATATGGGGAGAAGGCAGGCACGGGTTATTGATTGGGGGCGATCAGCCATGATCACAGTGAATGGCGGTGCTGGCTCGAAGGGCCGAATGGCCTCCTCCTGCACCTATTTCCGCGCTGTATCTCTAAACTAAACTAACAAAGGTAAAATGCAGTGGATGGAGAAAAGGTATGTAAATATTTTATTGGTCTGGGGGATGAAGGTAGAACATTTCGGCGTTGAACCCACCTGCCCATTATCCACAACATAGATAATGATATCAGCCTTCTCCTCAAAGATCCTATGTCGAAGAGCGGCCAAGTCTGACGTATCGTAGGTGTATCCTCCGTCTGACTTTACTATTGTCAGCGGCACCGAGCAGCCTGGTGGAAAAACAATCTTCCGCCCTTCATCAAGTTGGGCCATACCTATTGGAGAGAATTATGCAACCCTGGCATTATTCAGCTGCAAATTGTGGCAAAAGGAAAAAAACAATTACAACTGCTTCATCAGGCAAATGATACATCGACAATAAAGCAGTGCAGAATGGCTCTTTGCATATTTATTTTATACATTCAACTGCCTATCAATAACAGAGTACTAAAAGGTGTACACAAAATCTCATGTTATGGTGAAGATGAGTTTTTAGTGTGATGTGAATTCTTCTATCTTTGGTGGCGGCCCATCGGTAAGGATGATGGTGGTTAGAGGGCGGCACAAAAACCTGCGCGTGAATGAGTTTAAGGTGGAGAATAGACAATAGGCAATAAGTGCAGGAGTAGGCCATTCGGCCCTTCGAGCCAGCACCGCCATTCAATGTGATCATGGCTGATCATCCACAATCAGTACCCCATTCCTGCCTTCTCCCCATATCCCCTGACTCCGCTATTTTTAAGAGCCCTATCTAGCTCTCTCTTGAAAGCATCCAGAGAACCTGCCTCCACCGCGCTCTGAGGCAGAGAATTCCACAGACTCACCACTCTCTGTGAGAAACAGTGTTTCCTCGTCTCCGTTCTAAATGGCTTACTCCTTATTCTTAAATTGTGGCCCCTGGTTCTGGTCTCCCCCAACATCGGGAACATGTTTCCTACCTCTAGCGTGTCCAAGCCCTTAACAATCTTAGAAGCCGTTGCACTATAACAACCCCACCCTCTCGGCCGCAGAAGTCAGAGTCCAGTGGCCATCACGGCTGGAGACGTCGTGGCTGCAGTGGGCGGCCATGTATCTTTAGTGCTGTGACTAGCCCTTCGCATTCCCCAGTGTGTAGCTGCGTCGCCTTTCCAGCCGTTGGTTGATAAAGATCTTTTCCGCCTGGTCCGCCAAAGCAGACAGTCCATGAAGGATGAGCATGTCCCACAGGTTGAACCGGACTACAAGGCCTTGACCTGGCTGTATTCTATCTTTACTGTCACTAATTTATTAAGTAAGTATGTTTATTTGCCAAGCATTCACATACAAGGAATTTGCCTTGGTGCTCCGCCCACAAGTAACAACATGACATACAGTGACAGTTACGAATGACTCAGAAAACACTAAACATTAATAATAATAAAACACCATTGATCAAGCATGTGAACCAATAAAATACCAGATCAAAGGGAGGCTACAGATTTTTGGCTGTTGAGTAGAGCAACTACTCGTGGATAAAAACTGTTTTTATGTCTGGCTGTGGCAGCTTTGACAATCCGGAGTCGCCTTCAAGAGGGAAGTGATTCAAAGAGTTTGTGGCCTGGGTGAGAGGGGTCAGAGATGATCTTGCCCGCTCACCTCCTGGTATAATTGTTTAGGCTATGTAAATAAGTAATATATTCCAAAGCTTTCCAATTTAATTAACTAGGCTGCCATAACTTGAAATTATTCTTGATTATCCAAATCCAATGTATTTTTAATTTTCCACGGAATAATCAGCCTTTAGCTTACTAACGGGAAGGTTTATTGTATTTTGGCTGAATAATAAATAAAACAGTGACTTTGTGCAGGTGTCAATTCATTTGTCCACTTTATTCCCATTTACAACTTCAGTACTAAATTGCAATTTGGCTTTCTTAAAACCCACGAGGAAAGTAAAACAGCAGGAAGTGACATGTGACATGAAATAACATCTGGGATATTTTAGAACAGGCTCAGCATCTCAGCCATGGAAGCATGAAGCATGAAGATTTGGAGTTCTTATTTAAATGATGCAGAATTTTCAATATTCTTCACATTAGCTTAGTTCACTTTACTTTAGTTTCGAGATACAGCGCGGAAACAGGCCCTTCGGCCCACCGAGTTTGCGCCGACCACCGATCCCTGCACATTAATACTATCCTACACACACACTAGGAACAATTTACACTTATACCAAGCCAATTAACCTACAAACCTGTACGTCTTTGGAATGTGGGAGGAAGCCGGAGCACCCGGAGAAAGCCCACGACGTCACGGGGAGAACGCACAAACTCCGTACAGACAGCACCCGTAGTCGGGATTGAACCTGGCACTACTGGCGGTCAGGCAGCAACTCTACTGCTGCGCCACCGTGCTGCCCTTAAAAGCCTCCTTACCTTTTTCCTCAAACGATTTCACAACATCATTCATCATGTCCTGATAGTATGATTCCCCCCTCTCGATAAGTTTTATATCCAGTCTCTCATAAATTTTTTGGAATTCTGAAAGAAAAAAAGAATTAATGCTTTAATGTTTCTTAATGTTTTAATCTTAATGGTTTACTGTATGTCGTGCTGTTACTTGCGAGTGGAGCACCAAGGCAAATTCCTTGTATGTGTACATACTTGACCAATAAACTTATTCATTCATTGACTGAAGAAGGGTCTCGACCCGAAACGTCACCCATTCCTTCTCTCCACAGATGCCGCCTGTCCCACTGAGTTACTCCAGCATTTTGTGTCTACCTTCGATTTTACCAGCATCTGCAGCTCGGGACAACTGGCTTTGTCTGAAGCAGGTTAGGATTTATGAACTGGATTTGTGATTATTGAGGGGGCATGAAGGTATTAATGAGGATAAGGGACTGGATGTTGTCCACGTGGATTTTAGAAAGGAGATGTGTCGGGCGAGTTTCCGTTTACACAGAGGGTGGTGGGTGCCTGAAACGCGATGCCAGGGGTGGTGGTGGAGGCAGATGTGGTAACATAAGCCGCTTTTAGACAGGCACGTGGATATCAAGGAATGGAGTGGTGTGGATCATGTGGGCCGAATGGCCTGTTCCTGTGCTGTACCGTTCTAGTAATCTCCTTCCAAGGACAGAATTCTAACCACAGAAACAGTGTATCTGCGAGACTTGGGAATGAACCTAAACAAGGAATGCCATTAATGCCCATGGACTCTCCAAAACAACAGTTTCCACAGATCGACTATCTCAGTGCATTGTAAAAAATTAGTCGTTTCATAAAAATGAACACTTTAAGTGAATTTCCATAAAAAATGGAACAGAACACAAGGATAGACACAAAATGCTGGAGTAACTCGGAGGGACAGGAAGCATCTCTGGATAGAAGGAATGGGTGACGTTTCAGGTTGAGACCCTTCTTCAGACTGAGGAAGTCTTGAACCGAAACGTCACCCATTCCTTCTCTCCAGTGATGCTGCCTGTCCCACCGAGTTACTCCAGCATTTTGTGTCTATCTTCGGTGTAAACTAGCATCTGCAGTTCCTTCCTGCACAGAACACAAGGAGATAAGTAGTGAAATTACAGATACTCCTCGACTTACGATGCTTCGACTTTACCATGGTGCAAAAGCGATACACATTCAGTAGAGACCGTACTTCGAAATTTTGAATTTTGATCTTTTCCCGGGCTAGCGATATGCGGTACGATACTCTCTCGTGCCGCTGGGCAACGGCAGCGAGCCGCAGCTCCCAGTCAGCCCCGCGATGTCGCTGCCGTGGCCCAGCACCACGAGAGAGTATCGTACCGCATATCGCTAGCCACGAGAATGTTTGGTAGGTAAGGTATACTAAATGCATTTTCGACTTACGATATTTCCGATTTACGATGGATTTATCGGAACGTAACCCCACCGTAAGTTGAGGCGAAACAGTGTTACACAAATAGGCCATTCAAACCTTACAACTTCATTACGACTACTCTGGACTTAAACCATAATCATCTCCCTTCAGACTTCATCCTTTGATATCTTTACCTGACATGTCCCTTTCAAACCAGGTTTTTCTACCAAGTGTTCAGCAAAGGACAGGGCTGGTCTTTTTTTTTTTTTTTGACAAATCCCAAATCTCAACTAAATCCTTTCCATCATTCACTGGATTTCTGGCTTACCCTTTCGAGAAACATCGCAGATCATATTCCAAGCCTTAATAACATCTGGATCATGGTTCTGTAGTTTTACCACGCACTGGTAAGCCCTCTTCTTAAAGGCTTCCTCTTCATCAAATCTTTTTTTGGATTCCTGTAGAGAGGTGACAACTGCTGACAATTGCAATGAAGTACAAGACGAAACTAATGACCGAGATAAAGGAACAAACGTTTTCAGGTTTAATATTGAACTGAGGAGGAAGGGATTGACAAACAGATATGATATTTTAGATGTGTAAAGAAATGTGGTTAGACAATACAGAATACTGTTAGATGTTCTGGTCTCCTTATCACTAAAGGGTTTTAGAAACAGGCGAATATGTAAAAGGTTTTACTATAATGTTAATGGGCATGAAAAGTTGTAACCAGGTGATCAGATCCAGTAGCCTGAAGATAAAAATAATGATAATTACAATAGACAATAGGTGCAGGAGTAGGCCATTTGGCCCTTCGAGCCAGCACTGCCATTCAATGTGATCATGGCTGATCATCCCCAATCAGTACCCCGTTCCTGCCTTCTCCCCATATCCCCTGACTCCGCTATCTTTAAGAGCCCTATCTAGCTCTCTCTTGAAAGTATCCAGAGAACCGGCCTCCACCGCCCTCTGAGGCAGAGAATTCCACAGACTCACAACTCTCTGTGTGAAAAAGTGTTTCCTCATCTCCGTTCTAAATGGCTTACCCCTTATTCTTAAACTGTGTGGCCCCTGGTTCTGGACTCCGCCAACATCGGGAACATGTTTCCTGCCTCTAGCGTGTCCAAACCCTTAATAATCGTCTCCGTTCTAAATGGCTTACCCCTTATTCTTAAAATTACATCTAAGCAATGACAAAAATCTACCAAATTACATCCTCTAGTATTGGAGTTGAATTTACTTATATGTTCTGACCAGTAAGGAAGAACCAGGTAAACTGCATTTACTTGAAGGTACAATAGTCATGTGGTAATCAGCAATAGAAAACAGATATAAAAATATAATATTTTGCTTTATGTGTATTTTAAGTTGGTACAACAGAGCAGCTTGCATAAAGGTTGTGAAACTTTATGATATGTTTTTAATCTCAACAATGTCTTCAGGGGAGTAGTTGATAACGGATTAAAAATAGCGGAGTCAGGGGATATGGGGAGAAGGCAGGAACGGGATACTGATTGGGGATGATCAGCCATGATCACATTGAATGGTGGTGCTGGCTCGAAGGGCCGAATGACCTACTGCTGCTCCTATTTTCTATGTTTCTATGATGACATGTGACAAGCCTCTGAATGGAAAATGAAAACGATGGGATGAAGGGAAGATACGACTGTTATTTTACAAACATTGATGTTACTTTCTTAAGTGTGCGTCTACATTGAACAATAACCCTGAAACGCCTTTCACAGCACGAGAGAACACTTACTTTATAGAAGACTTGAAGGTCACTGATTGGGGGGGAAACTTTGAGGAAATCTGGAAATTTGTCGTGCAAGTGAGCGATCAACATCCCAAACTGTGTCCCCCAATCACCGACATGATTCAACCTGAAACCAACAAACACCCAACATTAAAACTCCGTGATAAAGGGCTGTAACCAGGAAGAGGTGGAAAAGTGGAAGAAATATTTCCATAGTGCATAAATCACACATTTATGTTTACTCACTGATAATTAATACAGACTTATTGTTTGACATTGCACCATTATTGTTTGTTTATATATATATATGTACACAGTGCATTCAGAAAGCATCCAGACCCCTTCACCTTTTCCACATTTTGTTACGTTACAGCCTTATTCTAAAATTGATTAAATTCATTTTAATGAATTTATGCCGGTTTATAATCCAAAACATTTCTACGCTTTTTTTGCTTCATTCTGGGGTATTGTGTGTAGATTGATGATAATTTAATTCATTTTAAACTTCTGGAACAAGTGAAGGGGTCTGAATACTTTCTGAATGCACTGTATATACACACACTTATATATAACCAAACAATAATGGAATAAAGAAATTATTACTTACACAGTACAACAGGTATGTAAACATAGTACTCTGTAAAAGCCATAGTAAACAACAAAAATAATATAATATATATATATATAAACTTACACAAACTGAACTTTTTCTATGTTGTTTACTAAGGTTTTTACAGAGTACTATGTTTACATATCTCTTGTAGTGATGCAAGCAAGAATTTCATTTATCAGTTTTGATCATTTGACAACTTGCCACTTGAAATATATGAAAGGTAAATCATCTAACGTACTTGTAGAAACCAAGAACTGCAGATGCTGGTTTATAACCAAAGATTAGACACAAAAAGCTGGAGTAACTCAGCGGGTCATGCAGCATGTCTGGGGAGAAAAAGGATAGGTGATGTTTCGGGTCAGGACCTTTCTTCTTGCTGAAGCGAAATGTCACCTATCCATGTTCTCCACAATGCTAACAGATGTCCAATCGAAATGGATTGGCCAGGAGATGTGCCAATACTGTGAGATGTGGGAATTTGTCGACACCATTGATGTAGATGATCCCTACAGTTGCAGTAAGTGTTTGAGGCTAGCGGAACTCGAGCTCCGCATTAATGAGCTGGAGATCCAACTTCATACGCTGTGGAACATCAGGGAGGGGGAGTATTACCTGGATGTTTTGTGCCAGGGGATGGTCACACCGACCAGTTTAACTAATTCAGTAGTTAGTGAGCAAGGTGTGGCCATAAGCGAGGCAGGTAGGGGGAACCAGGAGGAGATGCGGCAGGAGCCACAGCCCTTGTCCCTGACGAGCATGACCGAGGCTCTTACTCAATGTGAGGACGGGATCAGGGGCTGTGGGAGGGATGAGCAACCTGGCTGCAGCACCGTGGATCAGGGGGCCATTCAAGAGGGGGGAGTTAGAAGAAATGCCGTTGTGATAGGGGATAGTATTATTCGGGGGGTAGATAAGGTTCTCTGCGGCCAGCAGAACATGTCCCGAAGGCTGTGTTGCCTACCCGGTGCTAGGGTTAAGGATATCTCTGCGGTGCTGGAGAGAAATTTGCAGAGGGAGGGGGAGGATCCAGTGGTCGTGGTCCATGTGGGGACCAATGACATAGGAAGGACGAGGAAGGAGGATCTGCTGAAGGAGTTTGAGCAGTTAGGGAATAAATTAAAAAGCAGAACCTCGAGGGTACTGATCTCCGGATTGCTACCTGAGCCACGGGCCAAATCGGCGAGGGTACGTAAAATTAAAAAGCTGAATGCGTGGCTCAAAGACTGGTGTGGGAAAAATGGGTTTGGTTTCTTGGGCCACTGGCACCAGTACTGGGACAGGGGGGATCTGTTCTGTAAGGACGGACTTCACCTGAACGGTGCTGGGACTGGGGTCCTGGCAAATCATATAACTAGGGCAGTAGAGAGGTCTTTAAACTAAGTAGCGGGGGGGGAGGTATCAAGGGGGGTAATAACGGCAGGGGTAGAGGAAATAGAGCAGGGTATCAGTGGGGAAGCGGAAAATCAAAATGTGACAGAAGGATCCAGAATGTGTGAAGATAAAGCTCTAGATGTAAAAGGGGCAAAAACGGAAAGGAAGGGTAGTAAAAATCATCTGAAAGTGCTTTATCTAAATGCACGGAGTATTCGTAATAAGATAAATGAATTAACGGTGCAATTAAGTATATATGGTTATGATATCGTGGCCATTACGGAGACATGGCTGCAAGGGGATCAGGACTGGGAGTTAAATATAGAGGGGTACTTGACAATTAGGAAAGATAGACAGGAAAGAAAGGGAGGAGGGGTGGCCCTTTTAATAAGGGAGGGAATAACGGCAATAGAGAGGAAGGATATTGCGTTGAAGGATCAGGATAGTGAAACAGCTTGGGTACAGATAGAGAATAACAAGGGGAAAAAAACACTAGTGGGTGTAATTTATAGACCTCCAAATAGCTGTGACGCTGTTAGTCAGAACATAAATCTGCAAATAGTTGACGCATGTAAAAAGGGAACTGCTGTAATCATGGGGGACTTCAATTTTCATATTAATTGGGTAAACCAAACTGGGCAGGGTAGACTAGAGGAAGAGTTTATAGAATGTATTAGAGACGGGTTCCTAGAACAGTATGTCGCAGAACCGACAAGGGGGGAGGCAATCTTGGATCTGGTCCTGTGTAATGAAGCAGGATTAATTAAAAATGTCATAGTTAGGGACTCGTTGGGAACAAGTGACCACAATATGGTCGAATTCCATATTCAAATAGAAGGGGAGCAGGTTGAAACTCAGGCTAGGGTGCTTAGTCTAAATAAGGGGGATTATGAAGGTATGAGGACTGAGCTGATCAAAGTTGACTGGGATAGCAGACTCAAGAATAAGACGGTACATGAGCAGTGGTATACGTTTAAGGATCTACTGTATAACCTTCAAGAAAAATTTATTCCTATGAAGAAAAAAAGGGGTAAGGGTAAGAACAGTCAGCCATGGCTCAGTAAAACTATAAAGGATAGTATTCGGCTGAAGGCAAGGGCATATAAGGTAGCCAGAAATAGTGGGAGGGCAGAGGATTGGGAAGCATTTAAAGGTCAGCAAAAAATAACTAAGAGATTAATTAAGACGGGGAAAATAGACTATGAAAGGAATTTAGCGAACAACATAAAAACTAATAGTAAGAGTTTTTATAGCTATATAAAAAGAAAAAGGGTGGCTAAGGTGAACGTTGGTCCATTGGAGGGTGAGACTGGAGAGTTGTTGGTGGGGAACAAGGAAATGGCAAAGGCATTAAACGAGTATTTTGTATCAGTCTTCACCATAGAAGACACAAAAAATATTCCAACGCTGGATAAACAAGGGGCGGTAGGAATGGAGGAGCTAAATACTATTAAGATCACCAAGGAGGTGGTATTAGGGAAATTAATGAGACTGAAGGAGGATAAATCCCCTGGGCCTGATGGATTACATCCAAGGGTCTTGAGGGAGATAGCGGTGGGGATTGTGGATGCATTGGTGATAATTTTCCAAAACTCCCTGGAGGCAGGAACGGTCCCAGTGGATTGGAAAATGGCCAATGTAACACCTATATTTAAAAAAGGAAGTAAACAGAAGGCGGGTAACTATAGACCGGTTAGTCTAACATCGGTGGTGGGTAAAATGTTAGAGACAATTATTAAAGAAACACTAACGGGGCACTTGGATAAACATGACCTCATCGGACAGAACCAGCATGGTTTTGTGAAGGGGAAGTCCTGTTTAACGAATCTGCTCGAATTCTTTGAGGAAGTAACAACCCGGGTGGATAAAGGGGAACCGGTGGATGTGGTATACCTGGACTTCCAAAAGGCTTTTGACAAGGTGCCACATAAGAGACTATTGCTAAAAATAAAAAATTATGGGATTGGGGGTAATATATTAGCATGGGTAGAGGATTGGCTAACAAATAGGAAGCAGAGAGTGGGGATAAATGGTTCATACTCGGGATGGCAACCGGTAACTAGCGGGGTTCCGCAAGGGTCGGTGCTGGGACCCCAGTTGTTCACAATTTATATAAATGATTTGGAGGAGGGAACCAAGTGTAATATATCAAAATTTGCGGACGATACAAAAATGGGAGGAAAAGTAGGGGATGAGGAGGATAGGAAGAGTCTGCAAAAGGATATAGATAAGCTAGGTGAGTGGGCAACAACTTGGCAGATGAAATTTAATACTAATAAATGTGAAGTCATTCACTTTGGGAAAAAAAATGATAGGGCAAGTTATTTTCTAAATGAGGAGGAGCTGCGTTGTAATGCAACGCAAAGGGATCTAGGGGTATTAGTACATGAATCACTAAAAGTTAGTATGCAGGTGCAGCAAGCAATCAGGAAGGCCAATGGAGTTTTGGCCTTTATTGCTAGGGGGATTGAGTATAAAAATGCGGAGGTCTTGCTGCAGCTGTACACAGTATTAGTGAGACCACATTTGGAATACTGTGTACAGTTCTGGGGTCCATACTTAAGAAAGGATGTACTAGCCCTGGAGGCAGTGCAGCGAAGGTTTACAAGATTAATTCCTGCAATGAGGGGATTGACATATGAGGAAAGGTTAAGTAGGCTGGAACTCTACTCTTTGGAGTTTAGAAGAATGAGAGGCGATCTCATTGAAACATATAAGATCGTGAGGGGCCTTGATCGGGTGGATGCACCGAGGATGTTCCCAATGATCGGGGAAACTAGAACTAGGGGACATAGTCGCAGAATAAGGGGGGGCTCTTTTAAAACTGAGATGAGGAGGAACTTCTTCACCCAGAGGGTGGTTAATTTATGGAATTCACTGCCCCAGGGAGCAGTGGAAGCAGAAACGTTAAATATATTTAAGTCTAAAATAGATGGTTTTTTAGCTGCCAAGGGGATAAGGGGCTACGGGGAGAGGGCAGGGATATGGACCTAGGTATGGTTAGTATAGTAAGACCTGAGTGATCTCCTGGACAAGTGTCGATCGCCTGGATTGGGGTCGGAGAGGAATTTCCCGGATTTTTTTCCCGAATTGGACCTGGGTTTTTATCCGTTTTTTTGCCTCCCCCAGGAGATCACGCGGTTCTTGGGGTGCAGAGGGGTGATAGCGGTATAAAGGGGAGGGTAGTGTCTTGTGTTCTGTGTCTTGTGTCTACTGTTTGTGGGTAAGTGTGTCTGTTTAGTGTTCAGCCATGAGCGAATGGCGGTGCGGGCTCGACGGACCTGGTGGTCTACTCTCGCACCTACTTTCTATGTTTCTACTTTCTATGTTTCTATGCTGCCTGACCCGCTGAGTTACTCCAGCACTCTGTGAAACATCACCTATCCATGTTCTCTACAGATGCTGCCTGACCCGCTGAGTTACTCCAGCACTCTGTGAAACGTCACCTATCCATGTTCTCCACAGATGCTGCCTGACCCGCTGAGTTACTCCAGCACTCTGTGAAACGTCACCTATCCATGTTCTCCACAGATGCTGCCTGACCCGCTGAGTTACTCCAGCATCTTGTGTCCATCTTTAGTTAATTTTGATTTCTTTTGCCAGAGAATACACCAGGGAAGGCTGGTTCGTAACTTTCTGTGCATTAAATAGATACATTCCTTCTACTGACCTTAAAACATCGTAGCCCACAAACTCAAACAAGCGACACATGCTGTCCCCGATGATAGTTGACCTCAGGTGACCCACGTGCATCTCTTTGGCAATATTTGGCGAGGAGAAATCTATCACCACCTGCAAAGAAACATAACCTGTTCTCGATCATTCATGCAGATATAATGCAGCATTACTTCTAAGGAGTTTAAAATAAAAGATGAGGAGGACAAACACAACAAAATCCGTTCCCACAGACACAAAAATGCCGGAGTAACTCAGCGGGTCAGGCAGCATCTCTGGAGAAAAGGAATAGGTGACATAGAAACATAGAAAATAGGTGCAGGAGTAGGCCATTCGGCCCTTCAATATGATCATGGCTGATCATCCAACTCAGTATCCCGTACCTGCCTTCTCTCCATACCCCCTGATCCCTTTAGCCACAAGGGCCACATCTAACTCCCTCTTAAATATAGCCAATGAACTGGCCTCAACTACCTTCTGTGGCAGAGAATTCCACAGATTCACCACTCACTGTGTAAAAAATGTTTTTCTCATCTCGGTCCTAAAAGATTTCCCCCTTATCCTTAAACTGTGACCCCTTGTTCTGGATCCAGGTCAAGGATTTCAGGTCCAGTCCCTTCTTCAGACTGAGAATCAGGGGAAAGGGAAACGAGAGATATAGACGGTGATGTAGAGATTTAGAACAAGAGACACTTCATCAGACTGACGTCTAGAGTCTGAAGAAGGGTATCAACCTGAAACGTCACCTGTTCCTTTTCTCCAGAGATGCTGCCTGTCCCGCTGAATTACTCCAGTTTTTTGTGTCCATCTTTGGTTTAAACCAGCATCTGCAATTCCTTCCTACACAATCAGTTCCCATAATGTTTCTCTAACATTTTTCTGCAGCTTAAAAACATTTAGGCAGCAATAAAACCTCTGGGGATTCCAACGTTGTGAAGGACAGTATATAAATTACATTTATTTTCTCATCGCTGAATATTCTCGCTGTGTGTGATGATGGGGGTCGGGACCCTTCTTCATGCTGCAGTTACCCTGCACGCTCACAAAATCTTTAGTTTAGTTTAATTTGGAGATACAGCACGGAAACAGGCCCTTCGGCCCACCGGGTCCGTGCCGACCAGCGATCCCCGCACATTAACACTATCCTACACCCACTAGGGACAATTTTTACATTTACCAAGCCAATTAACCTACAAACCTGTACGTCTTTGGTGTGTGGGAGGAAACCGAAGATCTCGGAGAAAACCCACGCAGGTCACGGGGAGAACGTACAAACTCCGTACAGACTACACCCGTAATCGGAATCGAACCCGGGTCTCCGGCGCTGTGAGGCAGCAACTCTACCGCTGCGCCACCGTGACTGCCGAAAAACCTTTCAATCATCAACCATTTTCAAGTAGTGCGCTCGGCTGTGCTTCCTTACGCTTGTTCAAAGGCCATCTCCCAGAAAGATGATGCAGTGGAATATTCTGTTTAGCAGTGAGAGCAGCATTCCTTCAGCACCCCACTATATTACCAGATTAGAGAGTTATAGGAATCATGGAGACAGGCCGTTCGGCCCAACTTGCCCATACTGACCACATACACTAGTCCCACCTGCCTGCGTTTGGCCCATGACCCTCTCAACCTATCCTATTTACGTACCTGTCTAAATATTATGTTACATGATATGAATTATAGATAGCCACAAAATGCTGGAGTAACTCAGCAGGACAGGCAGCATCTCTGGAGAGAAGGAATGGGTGACGTTTCGGGTTAAGACCACTCTTCAGACCGAGTCTGAAATTCCTCCTCATCTCTTTCCTAAAGGAACGTCCTTTAATTCAGAGGCTGTGACCTCCAGTCCTAGTCTCTCCCACTAGTGGAAAGATCCTCTCCACATCTACTCTATCCAAGCATTTCACTATTCGGTAGGTATCAGTGAGGTCTCCCATAGAAACGTCACCCATTCCTCCTCTCCAGAGATACTGCCTGTCCCGCTGAGTTACTCCAGCATTTTGAGTCTAACCGATTTAAACCAGCAACTGCAGTTCTTTCCCACAAATCATGTGAATTATGCCACATGTTCAACTTTCCGGGAAAAGATCCATGATCTCTAACATTAGAAGTTCAAAGTCACTGAACCAAGCCCCTCCTTCATTTGAAAATTAAATATTCTGCCGTAACCCAATGCTAAATGATTTACCTTTTTCTTTGGTCCCACTAGCGGAGGCTGAACTCCATTTACAAGAAGACTTTTCAGCAGTTTAGAGACAAATTCTCTTTTCAGATCAACATTGATAAAACCTATGACAAATTATAAAACAAGGTTATGCAAAATCATTTTAAAATTGACATTTGCAGAAAAGGAAAACATCATCAAAGAATTTGTATTTATTTTTCAAACCATATCAGATGACAGTGAGAACTTTTTTTGGATGTTATCAAGGCAATATATTGTTGTTCCTCCATCCATCATTTCTGGACTAAAGTTCCCAAAACACTTTCCCCAACAATATCATGGGAATAAAACTGTCAGAGAATTCTAGTGGCTCAAGAAGGTTGCAGACCATCTCCCTCTGAGAAATAATTAGGGATCTGTGAGGCTCTATAAGGCGCTGGTCAGGCCGTATTTGGAGTATTGTGAGCGATATCAATAGACAACAGACAATAGGTGCAGGAGTAGGCCATTCGGCCCTTCGAGCCAGCACCGCCATTCAATGTGATCATGGCTAATCATCCCAATCAGTACCCCGTTCCTGCCTTCTCCCCATATCCCCTGACTCCACTATCTTTAAGAGCTCTATCTAGCTCTCTCTTGAAAGTATCCAGAGAATCGGCCTCCACCGCCCTCTGAGGCAGAGAATTCCACGGACTCACAATTCTCTGTGAGAAAAAGTGTTTCCTCGTTTCCGTTCTAAATGGCTTACTCCTTATCTTATATGTTTCAATGAGATCCCTTCTCATCCTTCTAAACTCCAGAGTGTACAAGCCCAGCTTCTCCATTCTCTCAGCATATGACAGTCCCGCCATAATTAACCTTGTATAACCAATATCGGGCGCCATATCTGAGAAAGGTTGTGCTGGCTCTGGAAGGGGTACCAGAGGAGTTTTACAAGAATGATCCCAGGAATGACTGGGTTAACATGTAGTGAGCATTTGACAGCACTGGGCCTGTGCTCGCTGGAGTTTAGAAGGAAGAGGGGGGGGGGGGGGGACCTCACTGATACTTACCGAATAGTGAAAGGCTTGGATAGAGTAGATGTGGAGAGGATGTTTCCGGAGAGTTTAGGACTAGAGGTCATAGCCTCAGAATTAATGGATGTTCCTTTGGGAAGGCGATGAGGAGGAATTTCTTTAGTCAGAGGGTGGTGAATCTGTGGAATTCTTTACACTAATCCTACATTAATCGAGTAGTTGGAGGGAGCGACCCCTCAGAAGGCTGTGGAGGCCAAGTCAATGGATATTTTTAAGGCAGATAGATAGATTCTCGATTAGTACGGGTGTCAGGGGTTATGGGGAGAAGGCAAGAGTTTAGGTTTAGGAGATAGAGATAGATCAGCCATGATTGGCAATAGACAAAAGGTGCAGGAGTAGGCCATTCGGCCCTTCGAGCCAGCACCGCCATTCACTGTGATCATGGCTGATCATCCCCAAACAGTACGCCGTTCCTGCCTTCTCCCCATATCCCCTCACTGCGCTATCTTTAAGAGCTCTATCTAACTCTCTCTTGAAAGCATCCAGAGAATTGGCCTCCACTGCCTTCTCAGGAGTAGACTTGATGGGCCGAATTCTACTCCTATCTCTGATGACCTAGTGTGTCCGTATACTGAAAAATGAAATGGGGAAAAAAAAGATTGTGAAGATGACTTTTACCCTGATTAATCTAGTTGGTATTGGAGAAAGCTTGACCAAAAACAAAATCTCACCAAACATTAATGAAGAAATATGTGAATGAATATGAGGTTGACCATTAAAACCACACCTACCCGGTCCAGCAATGTCAACGTTTTCAATGATATCATTTTTTGGAATGCTATTGACAATTTTCTGGGCGATCTCTCTGGGATTACTCTTCTCTCCCTCGGCTTTCAAGAGCTGAAAAATAAATTCAGACATTAAAAAAATGTTCAATGTTCTAGTTTCAGAGAAATATTTTGAGGCATACATCACGAATTTGATCTTCATTCATTGAGCTGCTGTTGTTGCTCCTTTTCTAGTAGTACGAGTCGAAAATCAGGCAGAAACATTTATAAATACAGGTCCACCATCGATTTTCCACCACCCTTGGTGCCACTGGCTTGCCGGATTATCCATTTTGCCGGACCAACAGAGGTCATGTAATAATAATTCAGCCATACACCACTGAACCACTTGTTATACCAAGATGCAGGACAGAACGCTGGCAGGAATGCACAGGGAATGATACTCGATTAATGTAGGATTAGTGTAAGTGGGTTGCTGAGGGCTCTATGCGCTAAAGGGCCTGTTTCCATGCGGTGTGTCGCTGCCTCGACCCAAAACGTCACCCCTTTCCTTCTCTCCAGGGACGCTGCCTGTCCCGCTGAGTTACTCCAGCACTCTGTGTAAACTGGCATCTGCAGTTCCTGTGGTCCACAACAGCCAAGTTGGCATACGTTGTGGAATTGACAACAGTTCCATGGGGAGATGGTGTTGAAGAAGCTTATGAGAGAAAAAAGACCAAGTACTCTGAACTGGCAACTGAAGCTGCACAGAATGGCTGGAAGACCAAGATTTCCCCTGGAGAAGTGGGATGCAGTGGATTTGTTGCTACATCTACAACCAGTCTATTAAGGAAAATAGGGGTGAGGGGTCGCTCCCTCCAACTAGCAATCGGGTCATTATCAAATTCTGCAGAAAAAAAGCAGCAATTGGCTTTGGATCAAAAGGAAAGATAACAATTGGGCTGCAAGATGAGGACAGGAGGGTATGGAACTGAGGGTGGTGTACCTGGGATGCCAGGTATCACCGTTGAGCCCTCTGGAGATGTTGTGGGCTTATCAATGAAACGTCAAAGACGGAGGGTGCCCACCTGAAGACCTCGATGATGTACCTACCCCACCTTTCACCACTCCGGTCCCACTGCAAATATCAAGAGTGCTGATTTACTACAGGGATTGAAACATCAAGTCCTATTAGCTCTACATTCCTAACCAAAGACAGTTATTTGTTTAATTGAAAATCCATCTACTCACGGTTAGCAAAGCTGCGGCAATTGGAATCAAATACTGAGACAATTCCCTGGTGATCATCTCATTAATCTTTGCCAAGTAATCGTGTTCTATGCATAATAACTCTTTCCGTACCTGGGATATTGCCATAGCACTGTTGCATTGATAATCTCCAAACTTTGAACCTTGGCTTGGTGTAACTGCGAGTGGTGGGTTTTCAAGGTGAGGGTAGGCCAGCTTAATGGCAATGCGGAATATACCCTGCAGGCGCTGATTGATGTTGATCATGCTTGCTCCTCCTTTGCTTTCCTCCTCTTGCAAACTCTGAAATAATGCATAAACACACAACGAAAGGAGCTGTTAATGGCAGCAGAGAAAACAGTTATCTTTAAGAAAGAACTGCAGATGCTGGTAAAATTGATGGTAGACACAAAATGCTGGAGAAACTCAGCGGGTGAGGCAGCATCCATGGAGAGAAGGAATAGGCGATGTCGCCTATTCATTCTCTCCATAGATGCTGCCTCACCCGCTGAGTAAAAGGGTTATCTGTAGTCCAGGTAGAGAAAGGGTGAGGGTTTAGTTTAGTTTAGCTTAGAGATACAGCACGGCCCCTCGGCTCACCAAGCCCACACCACCAATCGATCACCCGTTCACACGGTTCTCCCGTTCGGTTTGGAGAAGGGTCTCGACCTGAAACGTCACCCTTTCCTTCTCTCCAGAGATGCTGCCTGTCCCACTGAGTTTCTCCAGCATTTTTGTCTACCTGTGGATTTTGCTGCTCAGAGGTGTTTCCACTCTTCCCCTCATCCCAGTCAGTGCAATGAAATACTCAACTCAATGACAAACCACGTTTAGGATTGAGAGGGGGTTACGAAACCCGTTTATCAAGCATTGCTCACGTGTGTTATTGTTTGCTAAGTCATCAAAGCACATCACTTTGTAATAAAGCTCAAAGATTTCTAGAGAGAGCTAGATAGGCCTCTTAAAGATAGCGGAGTCAGGGCATATGGGGAGAAGGCAGGAATGGGATACTGATTTGGGGATGATCAGCCATGATCACGTTAAAAGGCGGTGCTGGCTTGAAGGGCTGAATGGCCTATTCCTGCATCTATTGCCTATTGTCAATAGGTAGCAGGAAAAACTACAAGAGTCATTTGCAAAGAAAAAAAACATTCTTACAATTTGATACCTAGAGATAGACACCCTGTTTTGCCTAGTTACAGAGAAACTCTTTGCCACAGAAAGCTGTGGGAGGCTAAGACAATGGATATTTTTAAGGCAGAGAACGATAGATTCTTGATTAGTACGGGTGTTGGGTTACGGGGAGAAGGCAGGAGAATGGGGTTAAGAGGGAGAGATAGGCCAGCCTTGATTGAATGGCGGAGTAGTCTTGATGGGCCGAATGGCCTAACTCTGCTCCTTTCACTTATGAACTTACAAATGGACAAACAAATAACAACCAAAGAACAGCAATGTTCACAATGAGAAATATTACATATTTTAAGGAAGGAAGGACAAAAGGAGAACACATTCTTGCTGGTTACCTTTGGCTCAGGCACAATAACGCCATTTGCTGGATGACTACATCTACTTTCCAGTTAATAGCGTAGCTCTATTTCTCCAAGAGCCCTTTTTTTGCTTAAGTCCACCCTCCGCCACCTCCAGTTTAAATTCCATTTGGAATATTATTGGAGGACCAGGAAACCAAGAACAAGAATAAAAAGTTCCCACCTACATAGAAACATAGAAAATAGGTGCAGGAGTAGGCCATTCGGCCCTTCGAGCCTGCACCGCCATTCAATATGACCATGGCTGATCATCCAACTCAGTATCCTGTACCTGCCTTCTCTCCATACCCCCTGATCCCTTTAGCTACAAGGGCCACATCTAACTCCCTCTTAAATATAGCCAATGAATTGTCCTCAACTACCTTCTGTGGCAGAGAATTCCACAGATTCACCTCTCTCTGTGTAAATTTTTTTTTCTCATCTCGGTCCTAAAAGACTTCCCCCCTATCCTTAAACTGTGAGCCCTTGTTCTGGACTTCCCCAACATCAGGAACAATCTTCCTCCATCTAGCCTGTCCAACCCCTTAAGAATTTTGTAAGTTTCTATAAGATCCCCCCTCAATCTTCTAAATTCTAGCGAGTACAAGCCGAGTCTATCCAGTCTTTCTTCATATGAAAGTCCTGACATCCCAGGAATCAGTCTGGTGAACCTTCTCTGTACTCCCTCTATGCCAAGAATGTCTTTCCTCCTAGGATGCATCTATGGTGCCTTTTTCTTCCACCCCATCAGGCGAGAGTGTAACGGTAAAAGATTACTCACGCGCTTGAGGACATTTAAGCGGTATTTAAGCTTGGCGTTCTCCTCCTGCATCTCGCTCAGTCCCGGCGATATATCGGGCACCAGCGGGTTTTTCAACCTCTCAATTTCAGCAACAAGTGACCTGATTTCTTTCTCCTAGGAAAAAAAAGTTAGTGAATTGAACCACCTTTGAATATTTAGTTTTCCGTGTGATAAATATTGCCACTATATTAGTCTTAATTTCCACTTCTTCCTTCTGAACCTTCTGAACTTTGTAGTGGGCAGGGCAGTACTCTGCATATCGCCAACTTTTACAATTTTACATTTTCATCAAGCCAATTAACCTACAAACCTGTACGTCTTTGGAGTGTGGGAGGAAACCGAAGATCTCGGAGAAAACCCATGCAGATCACAGGGAGAACGTACAAAGTCCATACAGACAACACCCGTAGTCGGGATCGAACCCGGGTCTCTGGCGCTGCATTTTGCTGTAAGGCAGCAACTCTACCGCTGTGCCATCGTGACTGCCATATATTTTTTTAAATCATCCAGAAAAATGTCAGTACTGTTGCTGGCCGACTAAATATCTGGCCTATCCATCCCAGTGCAGTGTACCTCCACGCTACTGATGGGATGCATCCTAGAAAATCATCAGTGTTGTTATTTTCCCTAACAAATCTTTTTCCACATTGAATTCCGTATTATAAGTGGATGCGTAGTCTGCCAGGATGCTTGTCTCGCAACTGTACTGCCCCAGGGATATGTAGTATGTAGGCAAAAATTCTGATTGTGCTAGAACACAGAACAATGCAGCACAGGAACAGGCCCTTCGGCCCACTTTGTCTGCGCTAATCATGATTCCAAGGCCAACTCGTGTCTGAAAAAGGGCCTCGACCAGAAACCTCACCCATTCCTTCTATGCCGAGATGCTGCCTGCCCTGCTGAGTTACTCCAGCACTTTGTGTCTATCTTTGGTGTAAACCAGCATCTGCAGTTCAGTTCCTCCCTACACACTTATCCACCTACAGGAAGTTTCGGCAAAGAAAAGGGATTGCCATTTCAGTTTAGAATGTGGAAACAAAGAACTGCAGACACTGGTTTATACCAAAGATAGAAGCAAAGTGCTGAAGAAACTCAGCATTTAAGAAGGAACTGCAGATGCTGGAAAAATCGAAGGTAGACAAAAATGCTGGAGAAACTCAGCGGGTGAGGCAGCACCTATGGAGCGAAGGAAATAGGTGACGTTTTGGGTAGAGACCCTACTTCAGAAGAAACTCAGCGGGTCATTTATAACTTTCAGTCTGGAGAAGGGCCCTGAGCCCAAACGTCACCCATCCATTTTCTCCAGAGATATTGCCTGACCAGCTGAGTTACTCCAGCACTTTGTGTCTACCTTTGGTTCAAACCAGCATCTGCAGTTCCTTGTTTCTACAACTGAATTGGAGATGTACTTCAGATCGCGGTCTCCAGTGGGGATAATAACCCAGTGGATTGTTCAGTAGTTCAGCATTGTCAATTGAAGACTTAAGTGTTGGCCAAATCGTCGAGAAGCTCCTAATCAATAACCTCAGGCTGTTGGTTATATATACCAAGTAACTTCACGGTGAGCCTGATCAGCAAATACTGGAAAAGTAATTTTATTTAGTTAGAGGCCAGATATTCCTGGAAGTTGTTTCCATAAAATGGGATTCCAGGAAATGTACAGGAAATTCCATAAATATGCAAAGCTGGAACAATTGTGGCCAGGTTCTCTGAGCTTTGTTCCGACCTCTCTCACTGCCTCCAGCAGTATGTGCTTGCGAGGAAGCTGGGATAATCGTTTTCATTGTTTGCTGGGGTACATTCTACAAATCGGCACCAAGAAAATTCACAGGGCTGATTAACGGCAGAAATTTCCTGCACAGGAAGTCACGGTGGCGCAGCGGTAGAGTTGCTGCCTTACAGCGAATGCAGCGCCGGAGACCCGGGTTCGATCCCGACTACGGGCGCTGTCTGTACGGAGTTTGTACGTTCTCTCCGTGACCTGCGTGGGTTTTCCCCGAGATCTTCGGTTTCCTCCCACACTCCAAAGACGTACAGGTTTGTAGTTTAATTGGCTTGGTAAATGTAAAAAGTGTCCCTAGTGGGTGTAGGATAGTGTTAATGTGCGGGGATCGCTGGTCGGCGTGGACTCGGTGGGCCGATGGGCCTGTTTCCGCGCTGTATCTCTAAACTAAACATCATTTACAACTGGATCGCACTGTGTTTTACTCGGTAGTCAGGATGTGGTGGATGAGAGGGAGGCAAGAGTGTTTAATTGTCATGTGTACTGCAGTGGAACAATGACATCCCTCCTTGCTGCAACGTTGAATAAATCTACAAGGATCTGAAGAAGGATCCCGACCCAAAACATCACCCATCCTTTTTCGCCAGAGATGCTGCCTGACCCACTGTGTTACTCCAGCACAGTGTATCTATCAACGATTGAATTAGACAATAGGTGCAGAAGTAGGCCATTCGGCCCTTCGAGCCAGCACCGCCATTCAATGTTATCATGGCTGATCATCCTCAATCAGTACCCCGTTCCTGCCTTCTCCCCATATCCCCTGACTCCGCTATTTTTAAGAGCCCTATCTAGCTCTCTTTTGAAAGCATCCAGAGAACCTGCCTCCACCGCCCTCTGAGGCAGAGAATTCCAGACTCACCACTCTCTGTGTGAAAAAGTGTTTCCTCATCTACGTTCCAAATGGCTTACACCTTATTCTTAAACTGTGGCCCCTGGTTCTGGACTCTCCCAATATCGGGAACATGTTTCCTGCCTCTAGCGTGTCGAAGCCCTTAACAACCTTATATGTTTCAATGAGATACCCTCTCATCCTTCTAAACTCCAGTATGTACAAGCCCAGCCGCTCCATTCTCTCAGCATATGACAGTCCCGCCATCCCGGGAATTAACCTTGCAATTGATTGATTGATTGAAAGATACTGTACAGAAACAGGACTTTCGGCCCACCGAGTCCACCCCAGCCATCGACCACTCCCTACACACTTGGGGCAATTAAACTTGCGTGTTTCTGGGACGCTGGAGGAAAACGGAGCACCAGGAGGAACACTACGGGTCACGGGGAGAACCGGCAAATTCCACACAGACAACACCCTAGGTCAGAATCGAACACAGTTCTCTGGCGCTGTGAGACAATGGCTCTACTAGTTGCATCACTGTGTTGCCCCTTACAATTCTAATTATAATTCAACCATGCCCCACTGCCAGCTACGGGTTTGAGTATCATGAAACTTCTAGACAGACTTGGGGGCATTATTTTTGTACTATTATTGTCTATTTACTTGTCTGTTTGTTTCTTTAATATATACATACTGAATGTATTTTGTTGTTGTTTATTCTATGTTCTGCAGAGTACCATGTTTTCATGTCTGTTGTGCTGCTGGAAGTAAGAATTTCACTGTCCCATTTCGGGACATAAAGCACTCTCTTGACTCCAATGTGGAAGATGTCTATCATCCGATAAACAGATATTTATTTCCTTCCTTTGAAAATGACTTTACTGTGGACAACAATGTGATATAGTTGTACGGAGTTTGTACGTACAATGTGATATAGTGTATATCTTCTTCCCGCCCCCCCCCCCCACCCACCCTCACATCAGTCTGAAGACAAGTCTCGACCCGAAACGTTGCCTATTTCCTTCGCTCCATAGATGCTGCCTCACCCGCTGAGTTTCTCCAGCATTTTTGTCTACTTTAGTGTATATCTTATAAAGCAGCAAGAAAATATGCGTCATACATTTGAACAGATTTTCAGCATTTTCTGTAGATGCTCCCCGATTTACGATGCTTCGACATACAATATCTCGACTGTACGATGGTGCAAATGCTGGGCAGCGGCAGCGAGCCGCAGCTCACGTCCCGTCACGCGATAAAATTGCATTAAATGAGTCTTCGACCTGTTCCAATATTTTCAATTTACGATGGGTTTATCGGAACGTAACCCCATCGTAGGTCGAGGAGCAGCTGTATTTATTTGAGACTCCAAGATGAGCTCTGGGTCTTCTATTCGGGGGTGGCAGATTGCAACATTCACGTGGTCCACCCTGTTTCGACTAATGCAATCAACCTGGCGCGCACAAACAGAAGATCAAACAGAACAAGTTGTCCTACAACTTTAGGCTGTGCACGGAAAAGGTCTTCTATTCTCACCATTCCTAAACCAGCGACTTTCACTGCAGCTAACGTTCCCAAATTCCCCTCTCCTCCGCTTATCTGCTGCCAGGAATAAGAGGCAAGTCATTTAGAAAGGAGACGAGGAAACATTTTTTCTCACAGAGAGTTGTGAGTCTGTGGAATTCTCTGCCTCAGAGGGTGGTGGAGGCCGGTTCTCTGGATACTTTCAAGTTAGATAGAGCTCTAAACGATAGTGGAGTCAGGGGATATGGGGAGAAGGCAGGAACGGGATACTGATTGGGGATGATAGGCCATGATCACATTGAATGGCGGTGCTGGCTCGAAGGGCCAAATGGCCTACTCCTGCACCTATTGTCTAAAATCCTCATCTTGCACCCCAGATAGATGCTGGCGCAAAATGCTGGCGTAACTCAGCGGGACAGGCAGCATCTCTGGAGAGAAGGAACAAGTGACATTAGGCGTCGAGACCCTTCTTCAGTTAACAAAGTGATCTTTGACTTTATTTTCATTGCGATTTGATCCCTTCTATCTATTTGATCCCATCGATTCATTTTCGGTTTCTCTCTCTCTTAGTGGTGAATATCATTTTGATTGTGTTTCCAGCGTGTCAAAAGACCTTCAAAGAATCAGTGTAGGAAGGAGCTGCAGATGCTGGATTACACCGAAGGTAGACACACAAAGTGCTGGAGTAACTCAGCAGGACAGGCAGCATCTCTGGAGAGAAGGAATGGGTGACGTTTCAGGTCGAGACCCTTCTTCACACTGACAGTCAGGGTAAAGGGTCACGAGAGATATGGACGGTCGTGTGGACATATAGGCTAAGGGTCTCGACCCGAAACGTCACCCATTTCTTCTCTCCAGAGATGCTGCCTGTCCCGCTGAGTTACTCCAGCTTTTTGTGTCTACCATCCATGTAGAGTGTGTAAACCCAGTATTTAATCATAGGAACATAGAAAATAGGTGCAGGAGGAGGCCATTCGGCCCTTCGAGCCAGCAGCGCCATTCATTGTGATCGTGACCACTGATGGCTGACCGCAAATTGGAGGAGCAGCACTTCATATTTTGCTTGGGCAGTTTACACCCCAGCGGTATGAATATTGACCTCCAATTTCAGGTAGTCCCTGCTTTCTCCCTCTTTCCCCTCCCCTTCTGGTCCTCACCTACAAGCCCTCCACCATCTGGCCCCCCCATATCTCACTGACCTCCTCTCCCCCTACCAACCCTCACGGTCCCTCAGATCCACATCAGCCGGTCTCCTCTCCATCCACAAGTCCAACCTCCGCAGTTTTGGGGACAGAGCCTTCTCCAGGGCAGCTCCCAGGCTCTGGAACTCCCTCCCCCAACTGATCCGCAATTCTGTGTCCCTCACCATCTTCCAGTCCCGCCTCAAGACCCATCTCTTCCAAATCTGAGGAAGGACATTATTGCCATAGAGGGAGTGCAGAGAAGGTTCACCAGACTGATTCCTGGGATGTCAGGACTGTCTTATGAAGAAAGACTGGATAGACTTGGTTTATACTCTCTAGAATTTAGGAGATTGAGAGGGGATCTTATAGAAACTTACAAAATTCTTAAGGGGTTGGACAGGCTAGATGCAGGAAGATTGTTCCCGATGTTGGGGAAGTCCAGGACAAGGGGTCACAGCTTAAGGATAAGGGGAAATCTTTTAAAACCGAGATGAGAAGAACTTTTTTCACACAGAGAGTGGTGAATCTCTGGAACTCTCTGCCACAGAAGGTAGTCGAGGCCAGTTCATTGGCTATATTTAAGAGGGAGTTAGATGTGGCCCTTGTGGCTAAAGGTATCAGAGGGTATGGAGAGAAGGCAGGTACAGGATACCGAGTTAGATGATCAGCCATGATCATATTGAATAGCGGTGCAGGCTCGAAGGGCCGAATGGCCTACTCCTGCACCTAATTTCTGTTTCTATGTTTCTTCACCTCTGCCTATCCTTAGCCCCACGTCCCCCTCCCTTTTCATCTGTGCATTAATTATTGTGTTTTGAATTGAATTCTGTCTTTACTTTGTGTACTAGTCATGTCTCTACTATTTATTTCATTCCCCTTACATGTTTTTCCTCTACTTGCTAAATTTTTGTAAGGTGTCCTTGAGACTCTTGAAAGGCGCCCATAAATAAAATGTATTATTATTATTATAGGTTTGAGGTGAGGGGGAAAAGGTTTAGTAGGAATCTGAGGGGTAAATGTTCCACACAGATGTGATCAGTGCGGGTGTCAGGGGCTGCGGGGAGAAGGCGGGAGACTGCGGTTAGACCAGCTGTGAGGGAATGGAGCTGATGGGCCGAGTGGCCGGGAGTGTGCTCCACGTCACCCGGTCCTCCCGCCGCGCTGCCCCCTAGCGGCCGGGAGGGTGGACGGACACACACACACACGGGCTGGGGGAGCGCAGCCACACACTTCCGTCCTCATCCCCCTGCCCCCCCCCCCCTCTCTCTCTCCGGCCCCGGACTGACTGACTGACCTGCTCCTTCAGGCGCGCTCTGTACTCGCCCGCCGCGCTCGCCATGTCCCGTGCCGTCCCGCCTCTCGCTCAGATGCTGCACAACCCGCCCCGCTCTACAGCGCCGCCAGTGGACTGGAGGACCCACAGCGCCACCAGTGGCCTGGAGGACCCACAGCGCCACATGGACGACCCACAGCGCCACCTGGAGGACCCACAGCGCCACCTGGAGGACCAACAGCGCCACCTAGACGACCCACAGCGCCATCTGGAGGACCCACAGCGCCATCTGGAGGACCCACAGCGCCATCTGGAGGACCCACAGCGCCACATGGAGGACCCACAGCGCCGCCAGTGGCCTGGAGGACCCACAGCGCCACCTGGAGGACCCACAGCGCCAAATGGAGGACCCACAGCGCCACCTGGACGACCCACAGCGCCATCTGGAGGACCCACAGCGCCATCTGGAGGACCCACAGCGCCATCTGGAGGACCCACAGCACCACCTGGAGGACCCACAGCACCACCTGGACGACCCACAGCGCCATCTGGAGGACCCACAGCGCCATCTGGAGGACCCACAGCGCCATCTGGAGGACCCACAGCGCCATCTGGAGGACCTACAGCGCCACCTGGAGGACCCACAGCGCCACCCAGAGGACCCACAGCGCCACCCGGAGGATCCAGAGCGCCACAAGTGGCCAAGAGCTGTAGCTCCCCCCTCTACTGGCAACTCCATGCAAGAGCAATGGTGCAGAGCACAGTGGAGCCCAGACCAGCTGTATGTTAGAGCTGGAGTAACTCAGGGGGGTCAGGCAGCATTCCTGGAGAAAAGAAATAGGTGATGTTTCGGGTCAAGGCCCGAGAATAAGGGGAAAGAGAAACGAGAGATATAGGCGATGATATAGAGAGATGTAGAACAAATGAATGAAAGATGTAAAATAAAAACTACTATAAATGAAACAGACAGTATATTCATTTCTCTAACTTCAAGTATCCCTTGCTTCCCCTCTCTCTGTCCCTCCCCCACCATAGTCATTGTAGTAGTTTTGTTGTCACCCTGAGTGTCACTGTGTTTAACCCGTTATCACCTATCCCACATCCAACAATGGACCTTTGTGTTCTCCACCTTGCCTTGATAATCGTTACTTTTATATCGTTACAAATGCATATCTTTCATTCATTTGTTCATTTATATCTCGTGTTTCCCTCTCCCCAGACTTTCAGTGAAGGGGCTTGACCCGAAACGTCACCTGTCCATTTTTTCTGGAGATGCTGCCTGACCCACTGAGTTACTCCAGTATTTTGTGTATAACCAGAAAAGTAACCTATCCATCAATAGACACAAGGTAGATACAAAATGCTGGATTAACTCAGCGGGACAGGCAGCATCTCTGGAGAGAAGGAATGGGTGACGTTTTGGATCGAGACCCTACTTCAGACACCAGGTGCTGGAGTAACCAGCGGGTCGGGCAATATGGATAGGTGGACATGAGGTCAGTGGGTTGAAGGGCCCATTTCCCTGCTGCATCTGTCAATCAAACAATTATGGGACTGATGTTGTTCGTGAGGAAAGCTGGGAGCAGTGTCTGAATAACAAATAGCACCTTGATCAATGACAAATAGTCTATTCAGTTTTCGTATTGCGTTTTAGACACTTAGGCATAATTGAATGGCCTGCTTGGCCATTTTGGACGGTGGATAAGTACCTGTTATAGGAATGGAATCACATAAGCTGGACCAGCTAAGGCTGACAAATTTCCTTACCTTACAGGCATTTGTGAACAAGGTGGATTTTTACACCAATCCAGTAGTTTCATGCCCAATATTTTCAAGACTGGATTTTAATCATTGATGCCGCTTGCATTTTCTGATCAAAATGCTCAGCTCTTGATGAAGCCAGAAAATGCAGGTAGCGACCCACTGTAACAGCCTGGAATAACCAACTGTAAGGTCATAAGTGATAGGAGCAGAATTAGGCCATTCAGCCCATCTGGTCTACTCCACCATTCAATCATGGCTGATCTATCTCTAACCCCCCCCAACCCCATTCTCTAACCTTCTCCCCATAACTCCCGACACCCGTATTCATCAAATCAACTTGAAAGAAATTAAGAAAGTACTTAAAGAAAACTTAAGAATTTAAAGAAAAATTAAAAGAACATTTACGAGCAGAGGTGATAATTAAAGGCTCTGGTCCAGTAGGTTGGTCCCTCATCCAAAGATCACACTTTGCCTCAACACCCTCTGCACATTAACGTGAGCGATTAAATGATAAATAATTCAAACAATTAAAATCTTTACCTGAATTTGGGAGAAGTTTTCCCCCCTAGGGATTCAAAAACCAGAGAGGCCATTTTTTTCTCTAAAATACATATTTATTTTTAAATCAATGAATTGATAAAGAACAAAGCTGAAAATGACAGACATCATTCAAATGTAATATATTACTGGAAGGTGAGCTACACTTATTCACAGACCTAAAGTATTGGTCATGATTAAAATGCTGGTCCTTTTTTGCTGGTTGTGTGGCATGTTCACACCTTTCAGGCCTTTTAGTGCAAACGTTTGTAAGCAAGATGAGAGAAACCTTACCGTTTTCATCTGATCATAAATTGTGATTAAGGTTATAGAATCACCAAATAGCATCTCAACTTAAAACATGCCGAGGTACAATTCAGTTCTCTTAATTTTATAACAGAAAACTAATTGTATCAAATTATGAATTGGTGACAAAAGGAGTAAAGGGCCTGTCCCACTGTACGAGGTAATTCAAGAGCTCTCTCGAGTTTAAAAAAAATCACTCGTGATAAGTACGTAGAATATACGTAGCAGGTACGTCGGAGCTCAGGACGTCTCTTAGCGGCTCGTAACGCTAATGGCAGGTACTCGGGAAACGCGGTAAGCTCGTGAAGATTTTTCAACATGTTGAAAAATGCCCACGAGAGCCCCGAGTACCTACGAGCGGCTATTACCGTAATTCTCCGAGTTCGAATCGGGGGAAACTCGGGAGAACTCTTGAATTACCTCGTACAGTGGGACAGGCCCTTAAGGAAATAGTCGGAACATGGTCAGCGTGGTCTTTGGAGAATCATAATAGGGAACACAAATTGAAAAGATAAAATCGTCACACAACCCAAGCATTTCATGAATATTTGTTTGTGCAGTACAAATGCTACACGTCATGACCAAATGCTTTAGATTAAACAAGTCTAGGTAGGCAATATCCCAAATGTCAAGCACAGAAAGAGGTGAAGAAATAGATTTCCCTCTTGATGGGAACAGCTGCCAAAATACATTCAGTTCAGGATTTTACTGCGATAAACTTCACCGGGAGAGATGTGGGAGCCACTCTTGGTGGCGATGGACGCAACTGCTCACTCTCTTGGCAATAAAACACAAGCCCTTATCTTGTCTCTTACAGCAATTTTCAGAAGTTATCTTCCAGTCTTCTGAGCTAAGGAAATATAGCCATTCATGATCCCGTAACTCCGTTGAATAGTTCTTCACTGTTAGTTTTGGAATAAGTTCAACTAAGCGTTCAACTATTCACAATAGCATAAATTCTTTAATGCTAGTACTACAAAGGTGCAGCTGTAATAAAAATTGTGTAATTTATGGCATGTTTAAGGAAGTTTTCCTGAAAAAAATCAAACTATGAGAACAGCAAACAGCAAAATTCCTAGCTCACACATTTGTTTTTCAGACATGAAAATTGTACCAAGTAGTTATGTCAAGTATGTTAATGAGTGGGGGGAAAATGTGAGAAAGAATTGTTTTAAAAGAAGATTTACTGACCTTGCCTAGGGAGCCTTGCCTAGCGTTAGCCCGAGAGGCTGATACACTATCGGTAATGTTACCTCTTTTGATTTATACCAAATGAAGCAATACATTAAAATCAATCAGACAGCAATGAGTAATTTCCTGGTAGCATGTTGTGTCCCATCTTTGTGTTGTTAATATATAGAAAATTCATAGAGATCAGATCAAGACAGAGCACTGCACGTGTTCATAATGGAACACTGAATTTACTCAAGGATTTTCAACAGAATTTAGCTTATCTCCATTAGATGTTTATTCTTCCATCGGTGCATTAACACTTGGCGAAAATTGATCAAGGAGTAACATTTGAACAAATGAGTATCCAATTATTGCTGTCCAAGATCCAATGAAATTGCACAGATTAAAATTGCAGACAAGGATATTTTAAAATACTTTAGTCGGATTTAGTTAAATTTATTGGATTCAGTGAAAGGTTTTAATCCTGATACCGATTCAATTGGTATTGGTCGATTGTCACATGTACCGAGGTAGTGGAAAGCTTTTGTTTGCATGCTAGCCAATTAAATCAGATAATACTAGACATGAATGCAATCATGAATACAATCCAACCAAGATATGTGAAAATGCAATGAGCTGAATTCAGAATCAAGCATCACTATTTTTGTTGGTCATTATATTTGAACAATTTCAGAGCTTATTTGACATTACAGATCACAGCTGCTTATTAACTTGCTTTTTCTGATAAGTTATAAAACTTATTAATTAAGATGCAAGGTAGACAGAAATGCTGGAGAAACTCAGCGGGTGAGGCAGCATCTATGGAGAGAAGGAATAGGCGACGTTTCCGGTTGACCCGAAACGTCGCCTATTCCTTCACTCCATAGATGCTGCTTCACCTGCTGAGTTTCTCCAGCATTTTTGTCTATCTTTGATTTTACAGCATCTGCAGTTCTTTCTTAAGGAGCATTTCCAGTATCCTAACTAACCTTCCTTTCAATGAACACCTTTAAAACCGATTAATAAACCAATTAACCGTCAAAAAGCATGTCTTTGTCTTGATTTGATGGATGTGGCTAGAAAGTGGAATGTGGTACCTTGGGCAATTGAGGTAAATAGCAGAACTGAATTTAAGGAGAAGAAAGTATTTGACAATGATGCTGTGGGTGATGGTAGGGTAAAAGAAAACTTGGAGTTTGCATTGGCTTCATTGGGCTAAAAAAGGTCTACATAACTTCCATGACTGCTTTTCAAAAATAAATATTTGTATATGAAGTGCTCTGGGATATTTCAGAGAATGATGCTGGGGCATTGTGTAAATGCGTGTGTGTGCGATTTTCTTTTTTTAAAGTGCTGATTTGAAAAGGTTTCATTAAAGTTATCAGGACATTTCAAATATTCAACCATTTCACAAAAAAACAAAGCATACAGCGTAATGACAAGAGTCTGAACAATAATATTTTTCACTTCATCAGGGAGATATCACACTTGAATTAATCAGATGGCTGATGGCAGGTTGGTCAGAAGCATTTGGTCATTGTGGACAGAGTTTGATTCAGCACAAGCATCAACTCAGATTTCAAAAAGTCTTAATTCTCCTCCGATGACCGTATTCCTCCAAACAGATGGAATGATTGTAACTTCAGTCAGAAATTAAACATAGAAAGATACAGTAAGTGATACTATCCTGGTTTCACAAGCTTTCATGAGGATGGAATGTGTATGTCAAAACATGATAATTGTACAAGCCCCAGAGAAGCAGCAAATTCGATCATCAACAAAAGCTTTGAGTAGGGCAGAGAATTCTGTTCAAACAGTGGAGCCATTTGTTAAATGAGTAGATTAAAAGTAAGGTGAAACAAAAAAGTCACAAAATTCTAGCCCCCTTCCGCCCTTCTCCATATATTAAAAAAGCTCAAACTCTACAACAGATTCACATTTTGGACAATAAATAAACTTAACAAATGAACACTACAAAATCAAGAATGTGATCGAATATTCCTATGCTGTGCATGTCAGAAAGTAATAAAACAAGGTTAAACAGCAGCTTTGACAGTTTACTGCCAGGAGAGATTGATTTGTTTTAAAAAGAAGTGGCAAGGATGTCACAAGTCAGCTCTTCAGCACAAATATTTTAAAGTTCGCGCCAAATTTTGTGGAAATCCAATTGACCGCACAAGTCAGCAAGCACAGGATTATCCGTTTAGCAAATCCAGAGAAAAAAGACGTCTATGCAGTATTTTTCCCAAACCAAAACAAAATTATACTGAGCAGACGTTACACAGTTATAAACATCAGTCAGAATATTTATGTCAACTTTTCTCCATTCAAAAAGTTCATTTCCTTCTCATTCCTGTTTTGTGGGACAGATGGCATCAATCTCAGCAACTGTGTTTTAATTGCCATCTAATCCTTGTCCTTTGGAAACTGACCCAAAAGTGGATTTATCGTGGACATAATTATTTGTAAGAAATAGGTACAATTTTTGAAATTTAATTTGGATACCTTTCCCCTTAATTTTATTGCCTAATAAGTTCACATTTTAACAGAACTGTGGAACATAATCTAATATTGCACGTGTTCAGTCAACTTTGTAATCATGCTCAATAATATTTTGCTTCAGTAAATTATAGCTCAGCCAAACAGCCACAAATTGTTCCACTATTCCAAATATAAAGTTATCTGGTGATCATATTTTAAAACATGAACATTGAGCCAATTGTATTAAAAACTTATTTCTGTTAAATTCTTTCCAATAAGATACTGCGAGATGGAAGTGGCATCAATACCACTAAACACTTCCCAGGCAAAACTTTATAAGAGTAAGATTTGCCTCCAACAATCTCTCCTCACGTTCAAGTATCAAATCAAACGAGATGTTTTATTTAGTGCGACAATGAAGAATTAGTGACCTGGTGGTATGAATGAATGGTGCTGAAGCAAAGCAAGAATTTCATTGTCCTATACAGGGACACATGACAATAAACTCACTTGAACTTGAAAAATGGCAAATTCAAAAAAGACACTCAGACCACGGTAAATTTATCTCAAAATCCAATGAGAGTACCATTTCAGGTATAGCATTAATTTGTTGTGTTCGTTAATAATGAAGTACGTTATTTATTGAGTGAAAATAAGTTATACATAAAATGAGGCGTTTGGCTTTTCATGAAACAAATGGTTCATATAAAGCAAAAAGCACTTTGGCAAAGCCATTCATGATAGAAACTAAATATCCAAACCGGCAAGTTCACAAAACCCACTATCAGTGTAGGAAATAATTGAACCCCCTCCTTTCTGGTTGTCTTATGGTCAGCAAAACAGCAAAGTTAGAAGGGTATTTGTGCAATTTAATACTTTAAAAAACTTGTGCTCTGCTTGTTAGCTTATTTTGCAATCATTACCGGGAAATGAAATGAAAATGTAATGATCACAAAGCTGACTTGGAATAGAAATCCAGTGATAGACTAAAGACAGATAATTGGAGGCTGTCTCACTGCAATGAAACTGGGACAACTGCTGGTTATGGCAACAAGTACCTCATTTTCTTGCTAATCTGCAGGTGAGAATTCGCAGATTAAAATCTCTGCCAATATAATATCCTCAAATTTTCTGAGGTGAATATATTCATTTTGACAAGCGATGCATTTGTAGACTAAAAATTGTAGCTCCCTAGATTTGGCTATTTTCGCTCAACTGCATCACCGTTATAAAGGGACAAAAATCAATTAATACCTTTTAAAAAAAAATGTAAGTACCTAGGCTGGTATAGATGTGCTTAGATTGTTTGAACTGGAATATCTCCTTGTTCATGTGGTAGAATAATTACTTGTGCAAACACCCATGAAGTGGTGAATAAACTGATGGCTCTATTCAATAAGCCAGTTGGAATAAACAAGCTAGGAGCAAAAACAGACTTTAAAAAGAAAAGTTGGGGGTACAAAATTTCCAATTTCGGGTCACATCTTTGCAAGCTCAAAAAACAAAGGCTTAAGAAATCTGAAGGAAATAACTGCAAATGCTGGTTTAAATCAAAGATAGAGACATAAGATGCTGGAGTAACTCAGCGGGACAGGCAGCATCTCTGGAGAGAAGGAGTGGGCGACATTTCGGGTCGAGACCCTTCTTCAGCTTAAGAGATCTGCCATACATTGATACACAAAGAACCTGGGTGTGGGGGTTCAGTGCATGCAAGATTATCTTTCCTAGTGGCCACAACGTTCAACACATCATGTGCAGAATTATGAATGAAGGGCCTTCTGTGCATTTAGAGTCATTTAACACAATAACAGGTCCTTAGGCCCAACGCGTCCATGCCGAACAAGATGCCCATCTACCCAATCTTATTTGCCCATGTTTAACCCATGTGATCATTAAATTTGTACAGTAGTCGTGCACAATTTCCAAAGTTGGGGGGAAAAGCATAGATTCCTACATTGGCACCGGTTTGAAGGCAGCAGTTCCCAATATGAACCACTACTTGGATGGCTGGGGATTGGAGGTGGAAAATGGCATCATTGCCTTTTACAAGAATTGGGATTTTGAACTGTCATAAGTGTGCCCCTTCAAGAAAGAAAGCAGGTCCCGTTTCATACACAGATAAGGGAACGGGCTGGGCAGAATCAGTGGGGGAAAGAAGACCCTGTTGAGCTCGGCTCCAGTCTGACACTGCGAAGAGGCATGAAAGCCTCTCTGGGGCTGCCGATTCTCCCCATGAAGATGACCCAGTCCCACTGAGTCTCTCCATCAGATTGATTTGTTTGCTCTATTTTGGATGGAGACCAATTTAAAAACAGGAATCGAATTTGAATTTTGTTGAACTTAAAGTTAACTCTAGGTATGTGTGTACAGGCAGCAGAGGCCTCAAGTGTTTTGTGGATATAACATGTTTAAGAAGGAACTGCAGATGCTGTAAAATCGAAGGAAGAAAATCGATCCATAGATGCCGCCTCACCCGCTGAATTTCTCCAGCATTTTTGTCTACCTGTGGATATAACATGCTCCCTTTCCAGGGACTCTCTGTAGAGAATGTAACCACAAAGGAAAAGTGGTCAACTTGGTTGAACAACCCTCCAAATGATGCATTACGTTCCTACAAATGGCCTAAATAGCCAGACCTTGGAACTATTTCACGAAAGGCAAAAGGCCAAATATTGACAAGTCCTTCGAAATTGGATAGGAAAGCTGCATCCAGACACATTTTCAAATCGTGAACTAAATGAAGCCACAGAATTTGCCCACAGCTTGCAAGTCTTTGTTTGAATCTGTATGGTTTATCAGGAGCACCTTGATTTTCCAATTTAAATCAATGGTGTCGGATAACAGCAATTCTGAAACATCTAAATGTAATGTACTGTCATAAGGATAATTGAAAATAGTTGGTAATCTCAGTGCTTCAATGTTACCGTGATGGGACATTGGGTATAAGCAAGCCAATCTGCACCTTTCCAAATGGAATCAAGCATCAAGTTAGAGAGTTTGGTACAATGCATGTTCTGTTGATAATGAAGGTACAAAATCCAGTCCTGCATCAATTGGAAATGAATTTATGCTGGTATTTGACAAATCCATCACCGTTAGTAGTCTGTAGCTGTCAGGTAATAAAGGTACTTGCTGCCATGAATTGCTGTTCAAATTGGCACTGGCTCATTATATAAAAAAACAGATTTTGTAGTCTAGCAATCTTCCCAGTTTCAACAGCAGGAGAGCAGAGTGAACATTTCATAACAGAAACAACACTCGTGAAGATGAAATTCTATATTCCCAACTGACATTTACCTGGTCCTAAAAACTGGCCAGTGTCAAAACTTAATTTGTTGTGTTAAAATAAGGAACATTTAACTTGCACACAAATACAGTAGTGTTTTAAAACTACATTACATTATTTTCAGAAGTAATTTTCCCCCCCCAAAGTTTTATAAATATATTGAGGAGAAAAAGGGGGCTTATCTTTTCAATATAACAGACTATTTTAATAGAAGAATATAGAGTTTCTGTTTAGGTACCTCAAAATAGTGACATCACAAACAATACTGAGTGTTATTTAGTCACAGCTTCTAATTGGTGCTTCAACCTATCTATTGCAGTTTAACATTTATAAAACTAATTACTATACAATAACCCAAAAGCAATATTTCCTTCTGAATGAATGCATTTGATTTGTGGTACACACAAATGCTGGAGAAACTCAGCGGGTGCAGCAGCATCTATGGAGCGAAGGAAACAGGCAACGTTTCGGCCCGAAACGTTGCCTATTTCCTTCGCTGAAGGGTTTCGGCCCAAAACGTTGCCTATTTCCTTCGCTCCATAGATGCTGCTGCACCCGCTGAGTTTCTCCAGCATTTTTGTGTACCTACGATTTTCCAGCATCTGCAGTTCCTTCTTAAACGCATTTGATTTGTTCTTGGTGCCATTTTATCATCATTTCTTAAAAAAAAACCCAAATGACTGAAATATAAACTGTACAAATTAGTTTTAACATCAAAGTATGCTACATTCTCTCTGTAGAAGTTCAACATATAATCAAAATGTAGATTTTGTATACATTCAAACAATGCAAAGACTGCGTTGATTTCTAAAATTTACAAAATATATCTGTACTTTCATAATGCACAAAAAGAATCATCAGTAAAGTAGTGTTAAGAATTCAGCAGAACTCAGGTGATTACTGCAAGAAATTCAAATACTTTAAAAAAAAGACGATCACACATCATCAGCAGGCAATGGGAGGAAACTTCCCCTTCCTCGTGTGAAAAATGCCATCTTCTCCCTGTAACAACACGCACAATTCACAATTAAAAGTCCAGCTCACGAAAATCAAGCATTTTTCAATGGTTTAGCAAGTGAAATGTGAGTTTAGCAAGTGAAGTGAGTCTCCACAGATGGATCATAAATTTGATTTTAACTAACAGGCTATTAGATTAGATTAGATTCCATTATTTGTCATTCAGACCTTTCGGTCTGAATGAAATTTCGTTGCCTGCAGTCACACATATAATAATAAATAACAAAACACACAATAAACACAAATTAACATCCACCACAGTGAGTTCACCAGGCACCTCCTCACTGTGATGGAGGTAAAAGTCTTAAAGTCACTGTCTCTTCCCTCCTTATTCTCCCTCTGCGCTGAGGCGATCCAGACCTCCGATGTTGTTACCCCACCGGGCGATGGTAAGTCAGTCCCGCGGCTCAACCGAGCTCCGCGAACGGGCCGGTTCAACATTTCCAACAAATGTTCCCCCTTTACAAGCACCCGAGTATAAAAATCAAATTAAACAGAAGGACTAGCTAACAACTCAACTCTGAATGATCAACGAACCTTATAGAGACGTACAAAATTCTTAAGGACTTGGACAGGCTAGATGCAGGAAGATTGTTCCCGATGTTGGGGAAGTCCAGAACAAGGGGGTCACAGTTTAAGGATAAAGAGGAAGTCTTTTAGGGCTGAGATGAGAAAAACATTTTTTACACAGAGAGTGGTGAATCTCTGGAATTCTCTGCCACAGAATGTAGTTGAGGCCAGTTCATTGGCTATATTTAAGAGGGAGTTAGATGTGGCCCTTGTGGCTAAAGGGATCAGGGGGTATGGAGAGATGGCAGGTACAGGATACTGAGTTGGATGATCAGCCATGATCATATTGAATGGCGGTACAGGTTCGAAGGGCAGAATGGCCTACTCCTGCACCTATTTTCTATGCTTGTATGTTTCTTTGTTTACTATATTGCTAATGAAAGGTCTGCAAGCAATGATTATCAGGTTATGGAGGGGAAAAATGAAAAGAATATCATGTATATTTAGTTATTGAATCACAGCGTTATACTTCTTAACCAGCAGAACAACGTATAGCCTGGTATGTTCGATCATGGTTTTGGAAAGGTACTGAACAGGGGAAAGAAATTAAGTTCTAAAGTTGGGAGAAAAATACAACTGCTTACCAGAACGACTGCATCTCCAGGGGCTCTTTCTGACTCTGTTCTCGTAACTTGTGTACTTCTTTAGATGTTTTCTTCATTAGCCGTTGAACTTTAATCTCCTGTTTCTGCTGTTCTTTTGTTTGCTCCGCCTGATTCAGTACAATATTAACATTTTATGAATTTGCCTTTTAGTTCCAAAGACAACGACAGTTTCGAAAAAGTGGCTTTACGTGTAAAACAATGTGGAGTACAATGGTCTGGTTAAATGAATCTATTTCTTTCGTGCAATACTACACGCATTTGTTACCAAAAGAGCCAAACACAAATGAATGATCCCGATGTTGGAGGAGTCCAGAACCAGGGGCCACAGTTTAAGAATAAGGGGTAGGACATTTAGAACGGAGATGAGGAAACACTTTTTTCCACCCAGTGAGTTGTGAATCTGTGGAATTCTCTGCCTCAGAAGGCAGCAGAGGCCAATTTTCTGGATGTTGTCAAGAGAGAGTTAGATAGAGCTCTTAAAGATATCGGAGTCAAAGGATATGGGGAAAAGGCAGGAACGGGGTACTGATTGGGGATGATCAGCCATGATCACAGTTGAATGGCGGTGCTGGCTCAAAGGGCCAAATGGCCTACTCCTGTACCTATTGTCTATTGTCTAATGAATTGATGAAATCACTCAAAATCAATGATCACAAATTGTTTAAAATAAGCACATAAAATCAGTTTGCTAAATTGGATTGATTTTCACATGAAGTGTGAAACGTGATCAGGAATTAAAATGGCTCATTGAATAAAAAGGTCAAGAATTTCTTTGCACATGATGTGCCTAAAAACGAGCATGAGTGCGCAGTTTACTCAACATAAAAAACACCAATAGTGACTTTCAATACTAATACCTCAATGCTACGACCAATTGTCACCTTGCAAAGCAATCTTGAAAAATCTGACACCACCCTACCATGTTAATAATAAGCATGCAATTCCCCAAATGTATATTATGAATAAAAACGAATCTATTCTGCATCTCACACGAGGAACAAAAAAAATCTCCTGCCGAGTTCATTTTAACAGATTGCAATCTTAACCCAGTTTTTTTTCCTTCAAAAAGTTGGAGTTTGAGAGTTTAGCAAATTTGCAAAGTACCTTTAAACGCCTTTTACCTTATATTAAAAAAAAGATTTCATCCCAATTAATAATTGTGAGAAAATTCACAACTTCTCCTGACTGATAGGATTGTAAACGGTAACTTGTAGCTACAAGACTCAATTCTGCTTCAAATTAACAAGAGAACTGTGGTGCATATATTTTGAGGCGATTCCTTCTCATCATTCTGCACAGCTGAAGACTATGTAATCGATCTGCAGGTACATTACCTGTTTTTCAATTTGCTTCAGCAGGGTTTGAAATCGTTCATCCTCCTTAACCGATTGAGGCAGCTCTGTCTCTCCTCTGGCTTTGGCCTCGTCAATTTGCTGTTTCAAATCCCGCAAGATATCCAGTTCCTGAGATAATCTGTTTTTTCTGGTTCTTGAAGCCTGAAGGTCCAACTCCAAATCTAAAGAGGTTCGTATCACTCTTTCTGATCCCACTCTTCTGATTGAAGGCTAAAAGAAAAGACAATTATTGGCCTTAAATAATAAATTCCTTAGATGGGGCATTATGAATGTATCCAACATCTTTCGCATTGCTAATCAAGACAAATGAGTTTTAGCCCTATTGTAAGATACTATTTGACTAAACTGTGTTTGGTCCTAAAATTAGTTCAGATTATTCAAAGGGGCAGAAAATTTAGCACAATATGAACTAATTTTCTTTGACGTAATCAAAAAAGGCTACATCAGGTCTGTCATCGTTAGGCAAAGCAGATATTTAATTCTATTATGGTATTTATACCCAATGTCATCGGCCATTCAGTTCCACTGCTCTAAATGAAATGTCTATCCTTCTGTGTCACGGTTCAATTTTACAGACTTTTGATAGCCTTTTTATATTATATCTTTTCAGCTCCCACATATTAGATGGCTTAAATAAGCAAGTCCTAAAACCCAATTGTAGTCAGTGTCTTTTAATAACATACTTGCAAAATGTACAGCTAAGTTTAATTGGCAACCATTATTATTATTTTATGACAAAGAAACCCAGTGTTTGTATTCAGTGGCATGTCACTCATGTTCATTTACAAATGTGAAAAATGTGTCACCTTTTATGCTGCTGCTCCAGTAGAGTACTGAGAGTCATACAGCACACGCACAGGCCCTTCGGTCCAAAACAGCCATGCTAACCAAGATGACCCCATCTAAACTAGTCCTGCATTTTGCCCTTAACCTTCTAAACCAGGGATGGGGAACCTGCGGCCTTCCAGGCCATTAAGTGCAGCCTTTTGAATGAATCCAAATTTTGCAGAACATATCCTTTTATTTCTATTAATATGTTATGGTTCGTCTTTTATTATTTTTATTTTTATCTTAAAATGAACGTATTTAAAATACCAAAGAGTAAAAAAAATTCAACGAAATAGTCCTCCCCGACTGACGGCCACAATTAAAACATTAGTAATAATGGACATTTTGAAGTATATCTAATTGAAGTCTCTTGGATGCGGCCTTATTAGAGTACAGCTAACTTAACGCGACATCCCAACATGAAAAGGTTCCCCACTCCTGTTCTAAACCTTTCCTTTCCTACCCTATTAGATAACAAAAAACATTTTCCTTTAGCAAAGGTGTTTGTAACTAGAGGACATATCTTTAAGATAAGGGATAAGACTTTGAGAGGATTTGAGGACATTTTAAATCATCCAGATGGCGATTCAAAACTGGAGCCCAAGGGTGCTGGCTCGAAGGACCGAATGGCCTACTCCTGTACCTATTGTCTAAGGAGATGTGGAAGTAGTTGAACTAGTATTTAGGTGAGCATCTGATACACTATGACATTAAAAGCTGTAGAATGAGTGCTGAAAAATAAGACTAGTATAGACAGGAGATAGACACAAAAAAACTGGAGTAACTCAGCGGGACTAGCAGCATCTCTGGAGAGAAGGAATGGGTGACGTTTCGGGTCGAGACCCTTCTTCAGACTTGGTGGCCAACATGGGAGCAGTGACTAAAAGTCTGTTTCTGTGCCGTACGACTCTATTAATCTTAACTAAGAGTATTCCACAATAATCCTTACCATTTTCATTCGCAAACTACGCCTTTCCATGGCATTACGAACAAAGGGGGATCTCTTTGACAATGTTGAGCTGTCGCTATCACTTCGATTTAACTGTAAATAAAATCATTGTTATGAAATTATTAGCAAATATCTCACAAAGAGATCGTTCATTTGACACATATTTTTTTCACCACATAGTAAATGTCAGATTATCATATTTGATCCATCTAAAAATGTCACGAACCAAAGACTTGGCTATTTTAATATTTTTAAAATGAAGCACCCATTTCCTCTAGATGCAACAATTGGTCCTATTCCCTGGAAAACCCTATCAAAAAACTCTTCCTTCAGTTCTCCCCACTAATCACTTCCATCTATATACAGTACACCCACACATCACAGCGGTTCGGGTATCAGATATTCAACTTCACTAAATTTAAATCACTGCCAAAAACTTTTGAAATACAGAATAAAAATTCACTCAAGGAATTTATGAGAACCCACCAAATACAAAATAATCAACAAAATTTGCTGTTATTAATTTTTTTGTGAACCTAACCCTCGACTTGGATTTTGTGTTTAAGAAGGAACTGCAGATGCTGGAAAATTGAAGGTACACAAAAAAGCTGGAGAAACTCAGCGGGTGCAGCAGCATCTATGGAGCGAAGTATATTGAATTACTCATGATTTGTTATGAGTTCATCAGCCTTCTTCCTCAAGATAAAAGGAAATCCTGCTCCCAACAAGTTTTTTAGTAAACATATTTAATGTCACATCTTGAGGGTAAATACAAAAGGTACCAGGATGAGTTCAGATATCAAGTAGTAATGACCTGATTATACACTTTACAAAAACTACTTTAACGAACCAACATAACCTTTCATTAAGGGCCTGTCCCACTTATGTGATTTTTTTCGCCGACTTGCCGGCACCCATCAGTCGCAGCAGGTTGCCGAGCATTTTCAACATGTTAAAAATCCAGCAGCGACCAGAAAAAGGTACGACTCTTTGACGTCGAGGGGTGACGCCTGTTCGGTCGTGAGCAATCGCCCAAAGAGTCGTACCTTTTTCTGGTCACCGCTGGATTTTCAACATATTGAAAATTTTCGGCAACCTGCTGCGACTGATGAATGAATCATCATGGATATTATACGGCTTTATGCACCAATGGGACCTGAACAAAAATTACACACTTCCTATATGCTGTGGGTACCACTGATATCCCATCGTAAAGTGATAAAGAACAGCTTGAGAAAGGACCATAATCACCCTGTAAAGGTGGGAAGGGTCAATTATTAGACAACATTTATCAGACAATATGCTTGCTCAAGGCTCATACATTCATTGTACTTAAGCAAAATGTGTAACATGACTGCTGCTTTTCAAAAAGAAAGGAATCAAAAGTGATGACCACATTCAACTTTGACGTCAAATAAAATGGGGAAAATGTGAGACTGGAACAAAAATGGAGAATGAGTTAAGAGATACAAGCTCAAAGAATGCAGGAAAATTTTCAACGGGGGCAGAAACTGAATCCCAAGCATTAAGATAGTTACATATTTTTTGAACGCTTAAGAACTAAATCAAACTGAATAATTTCCTACCCTGCACACGTAGGAATTCTGTGCGCCCGGAGAGAACGTTTTGGAACGAATAATAGCACTGCCTCTCACAAATGGGCTCTGCTGAGTGTTAGAAACTCTTCTATCCTTTGGACGCACTGCAGAAGTTGTTGCCACAATCTCCTCTGTACTGGTCTCTTTATCAATCTGTGGAGATAATTATTTATAATTCAGTGCAATGTGAAAATCAAACTTTTTATTTTAACACCAATTCATTATTGCGGAAAAGTGTTTTCTAGCCTATTAATTTATTGCTTTAGATACATTTTAATCAACATTAACGCAGCATATATGAGAGAAGATTGCTTAAATGGGTGATTTTCTTAATTAACCTCATGCCATTTTTGCACAATACTAATAGCTTTCTAACAATTAAACAATCCTGAAATGCCATCGATTAAATTACACATTAAATTAAATAGCACAAAATCCATGTCTGAAAGAACAAAGAATGTACTTATTGTCATTCTCTGTACAAGACAGTTAAACCACAAATGTCAAAGATATGTCATATACTTTGCAAACAAATTTAGACCAATTAGCAATTATATAACTAAACTAGACCAAGTGCAGTTGGGTCTGCTCCAACACAATATTCCGGCACTCACCATGGGCGGACGTGGACCTGAGCGAGGCCTAATGACGGGCGTGGACCTGAGCGAGGCCTCATGACGGGCGTGGACCCGAGTGAGGACGCAGACGGGCGTGGACCCGAGCGAGGCCTCACCGCTGCGATCTCGATGTCCGCTACACCGCCGCGGCTTGATGGCCGCGTAAAACCCCAGCCGGAGCGTCGCGGGTAGAAGCCCGGGTTGGAAAAAGCTGAACGTTAATTTAAATGCGGCCCTCCCCGACTTCACTGGAAGCTGGTTGCCGCTCACTCCCCCTTGGTGGCTGCCCACCTCCCCTTTGTGACGTCACTCGCGTTTGAAGATTTGCCGTTTAAAAAGTTCGTTTTTGCTATTTTATAAAACACTAAGTTGTAAAATATAGCATGTAATGTGAAGTGAAGCAGTTTATTTTATCAACAGGGTTAATGTGATTAATAACGTGTGAAAATTTCTGTGCTAGCGTGTGGCGTTTTGACGAAGGTAGAGAGACACACACGACACACACGTATACATACATACATACAAGATGAAACTTTTAATAGTATAGAGAAGGCAATGTTATCTCTTTGTTGTAAGTGCATAAGTGGTCAGAATTTTTATTTTTATTTGAATTAAAGGATTGATTTCCTATAAAGACAGCTACT
Organism: Amblyraja radiata; assembly: GCF_010909765.2. Lineage (NCBI taxonomy): Eukaryota > Metazoa > Chordata > Chondrichthyes > Rajiformes > Rajidae > Amblyraja > Amblyraja radiata. Next base: position 4,507,730 of record NC_045966.1, on the reverse strand, counting down.
CAGACATTGGAAGTAACTGTTTCTGTGATATGGTACTTAGATTGCGAAATAAATTTTTTATCTGAATTGAATTCTCTTTGCTCTCGTTTTGCTTGCAACCTTTTCTCCCATATTAAATTATTTCATTTATAGGCTCAAATTAGTTAGTAATTCCATTAACCTCCAACGATTCACAACTTATAGCAGCCTTCAACACCACCTCCGCAATTATGCAATCTGTGCCCAGTGTTGGTTTACTAATTGACATCCTAATTCAGAGGGATCCATTACATTCACCTTCATCGCAGCGACCGCTGTGACAGTCGACCAGCTATCAGTATGTTCATTGGGAGTCTCAGCATCATGTTCGTTTTCCCATGGAACTCCAATGTACACATCCTGGTCTTCATCCTCAGCTATTTCTCTTTCACCAAAGTCACCTCCCTCTGCTGGAACTTCATGCCTGGAAACAAACAAACCACAGTAAGTATATATATTTCCAATTGCACAGGTAGACTCTCCATCCTTTGACTCCTTTTGTGCTTACACCCACTCGAGGCAAAATAAATTATTTGTTTTCCAGTTGCATTGTGTGACCATTTTGTTCTTTTCTTTTTTATATGAATCTTTGAACTGCTTAATTTTTATCCAACTTGCAAAATAAGAGTCAACTCATCGATCTATCCTAGCTCTCAGAACCATTGCCCACATATTTCCCAGCAACCTATTTTCCACACACGTCCCTTGCCCGATTCTCCAACACATGACGAGTAGGGGTAGTGTACAATATCCAATTAACCTGCCAACACCGGAAACAGAAGCATTCAGGCAAAACCCATGTGGTCAAAGGGAGAATGTACAAACCTCACACAGACAACCTCACACACACTGTGCTCCCATGTCTTACACAAAAACAGAACAATTCATTTGTGTTGAATTATTATGGATAAACATCGCAATTGCAAGTTATTACAATTTAAAACAGAAAATAGCAAGTTAATTGCTTAGATTCTCATTGTATTTTCTCACATATGCTAGCCTTTCTAATTCAAATAAACAAATAACTTTGCATCAAATCTTTGGTTAAATTAGTTCGTGCAAATGTCAGATAAACATTAATAGATAGACTCGCACATGTTATCTGACATGACTTAGGAGAGCAAAGGCACACTAGACAACTCCAAGATAAAACAGACAAAGATTTATCCAGAGTCGGCTATTTAGAAAACCAAAATTCCAGAATATTTGAAATCCTCACTTGAAGATTGAGTTTACCTTTAATTGCAATTTCGTTTTTCAAGATGGTGAATAACGTATTTCCAGAACTTTCATGGCACCTCTGAGGCCACACTAATCAATGACTTATAAATTAAGCAGCACACAGGGCCTCAATGCTGGCAAGACCCAATCAAGACCCAGTGCTGTCCCAGTGCTCTGTGGCAAATCCAGGAATGGAGAAAATATAGGTGGACTGTTGTTGACTGGTGATATTGTTGGTCAGGGCACATATACAAACTGGTCTTGGGCAACCTTCTCTATTGTCTAGATATTTAAACTGGCTGAACAATGGGGTAAACACAAAATACTGGAGCAGCTCAGCGGAACAGGCAGCATCTCTGGAGGGAAGGAATGGGTGACGTTTTCGGGTCGAGACCCTTGTTCAGACAGGTTAGTCAGGGTTTCTATTCTTAATTGCTGCCTGAAAGCTCCCACAAATTAGATTTGTGGTTTCCGATTATATAGTCTAATGATGCTGATTTACTCATGATTTCGTTCATAACATACTGGGAAATATTGTGTAAATGGAATAACATACAAACAGGACGTCGAGGATAAAAACGGAAACTGCCAGAACCAAAAAAAAAAAAATCTACTTCGTATAAAAGAACCTGTAACGCATACAGTTATGAAAAGGACTTGATAATACATACCATTCCTCTTCCGCACTCAATATATTTCTGTGGCTTTCTAGTCTTCGTTCAACTGTTTCCAACTCGGCAGCTGTTTGTTCCAGAAGTGTAGATATGGAATCCTACATAAACACAATATTAATCTGAAAAATGATACTGAGCTTTTCCTTCAAACTGTATTATTGACTCAGATTCATTTAACTAAATCAATCTTGGAATGGAGTTACAAATCTTAGATTCATGAACCTTTCATATATCAATTATTATATAATGAAAAGGCCTGGTCATAAAGACTGTTTGATGCAGACAGGGCATATTTTTTTAGAACATTACAAAACTCAGCAACCTTTTCAAAGAATGGGATTAAGAAATAGCAACTCAGGATGTTGTTTCTAGTCAGGTCGGGGGGGGGGGGGGGGGGGGGGGGGAGAAAGTTCCCCCCGCCATGGGTACCATGTAATCCCGCGCTACCTGCTCCATGGTCGGATACTAAACAGTCTCCCCCGCCTGGTTTGCCAGGTGAGGAGGGGGCTGTGGACCCCCAACAGGACCAAAAACAAGACCTGTCAAAGGACTGATGAGTACCTAGCGAGCCAACGGCCATCCACACTTCAGTAGAAGTTGTGATCACTGTCGTACACGGCATTGTAAGGAACGATGATAAAGCACACAGACACCAAAATCCTATACTTCCAGCGGCGGAAGTCCGCAGGAACTGGAGGACAGTGACGTCCGTCACCGTTCCCGCCAAAACCAGCACCACTGCGTCGCTAATGTTTTCAATGATGATGAATGAATGAATGTTGTGGGAGGAGCCTGAGGGTGCACAATGGAGTCTGCAGTTACAGTGCAGGCTAACATAGAAACATAGAACATAGAAATTAGGTGCAGGAGTAGGCCATTCGGCCCTTCGAGCCTGCACCGCCATTCAATATGATCATGGCTGATCATCCAACTCAGTATCCCGTACCTGCCTTCTCTCCATACCCTCTGATCCCATTAGCCACAAGGGCCACATCTAACTCCCTCTTAAATATAGCCAATGAACTGGCCTCGACTACCCTCTGTGGCAGAGTTCCAGAGATTCACCACTCTCTGTGTGAAAACATTTCTTCTCATCTCGGTTTTAAAGGATTTCCCCCTTATCCTTGAGCTGTGACCCCTTGTCCTGGACTTCCCCAACATCGGGAGCAATCTTCCTGCATCTAGCCTGTCCAACCCCTTAAGAATTTTGTAAGTTTCTATAAGATCCCCTCTGAATCTCCTAAATTCTAGAGAGTATAAAGCAAGTCTATCCAGTCTTTCTTCATAAGACAGTCCTGACATCCCAGGAATCAGTCTGGTGAACCTTCTCTGCACTCCCTCTATGGCAATAATGTCCTTCCTCAGATTTGGAGACCAAAACTGTACGCAATACTCCAGGTGTGGTCTCACCAAGACCCTGTACAACTGCAGTAGAACCTCCCTGCTCCTATACTCAAATCCTTTTGCTATGAAAGCTAACATACCATTCGCTTTCTTCACTGCCTGCTGCACCTGCATGCCTACTTTCAATGACTGGTGTACCATGACACCCAGGTCTTGCTGCATCTCCCCTTTTCCTAATCGGCCACCATTTAGATAATAGTCTGCTTTCCTGTTTTTGCCACCAAAATGGATAACCTCACATTTATCCACATTATACTGCATCAGCCAAACATTTGCCCACTCACCCAGCCTATCCAAGTCACCTTGCAGTCTCCTAGCATCCTCCTCACAGCTAACCCTGCCCCCCAGCTTAGTGTCATCCGCAAACTTGGAGATATTGCCTTCAATTCCCTCATCCAGATCATTAATATATATTGTAAATAGCTGGGGTCCCAGCACTGAGCCTTGCGGTACCCCACTAGTCACTGCCTGCCATTGTGAAAAGGACCCGTTTACTCCTACTCTTTGCTTCCTGTTTGCCAGCCAGTTCTCTATCCACATCAATACTGAACCCCCAATGCCGTGTGCTTTAAGACTAGCACTGGTCTCTCTGCAATGACTTCCATAGATGCAGTAGTACTATATTAGTTGGTTACATGGAGGATGCTAGAATACTTGTGAGATTGCAATACCATAGAATGCTTGCAAAAGCTTTCCGTTGATTTACTGTATAATTTGTTTTTAAGTGTTGCCTGAATCTATGTGCCCATGAGGCTTCTGCAAGCAAGCCTGGTCTTCACCGTATTTGTGCATAACTTGATTTAACTTTACCCTTCCTTGTCTAAGGGAAGACCAGATTCACTGGTCTCCCTGAAACCTGTTGCTCTACCAGGACAATGGGATGGTTGGAAGTGAATGCTGCCAACTGACACATTCCAAGCTGTAGGAGTATGCATTAAGGAATGCAGTGAAGCTAGTTGCAGCCTTTCCATCCTGGGCCTCCTCCATTGTCAATGCGAGGCCCAGCGCACATTGGAGGAACAGCACCTCATAGTTCGCTTGGGTAGCTTTCACCCTAATGGTATGAACATTGTCTTCTCTAACTTCAAATAGCCCTTTCTGTCCCTCTCTCCATCCCCTCCCCCCACCTGTCTTACTGTCTCAGACTACATTCTATCTCTGTCCAGCCCACTCCCCTGACATCAGTCTGAAGAAGGGTCTCGACCCGAGACGTCACCCATTCCTTCTCTCCTGAGAAGCTGCCTGTCCCGCTGAGTTACTCCAGCCAACATAAAGGCTATTTGGGGGTAGGATTGCAACCCAAGTCCTTGCTGCCACTGTGCACTGAGGGGCTGGATCTGGAATAAAAGCCCACAAACATTTGAAGGGTATATTGTGGCATTGATACTTCACCCATTGAATATAACTTAATGTATAGCTACATTAATCCTATGAAAGTGGACTGGATAATACTGAATGTAAAGAAAGCCACATCCTGTTTTTAATGCCTTGTACACGTTTTTATGAATAAAGTTTATTTTCAAAATAAAATAATTGATTCTCTTAAATTCTTCTTAAAAACGCATTATGTTGCCTGTAAAATAGGGAATAGAAAACTTTCTATATAGTAAATGGATTTGAACTAACAATCAAAATAATCACTGTATGTCATTCAAAGACTTAACAACATACTTTCTGTTCTGATGTATTGTGATTAACTTCTGATTGAAGAACAGCTTCATCTTGAGCACAGTGCCTTATGTTTTGCTCTTGGAGATAAGGGCTACTCAGGAGGTTGTACCAGTGCATTGATCTGTCCCCAGATCTATTCACATTCGCCAAGCTGATTTGAGCCCCGCCCTGTTAAAATTAAAAAATATAATTTTATTTAGATTATCATTCACGATACTATGTAAAGGTGTCTATATTGGTTTTAAGTAAGAACATTTCTGTTGTTTCATGTGATTTTTGATTACATCTTAGTTACATTCCTACACAGCCCCTCTGAATTACTTTCTTTTAGTGTAGGTGAGGAGGGCTCCAACCCCTCAGCTTACACCATTCGGTCGTCAACAACTGCTGATAATCCGGATAGTTTGCACGTCAGACGTGAAGCTGCAAACAGAGTTCCCAGGCAGCAGGAGGTGCCTGCAGCTGCGGAAACTACCGGTCAGCCAAATGCAAATATGTACAGTGCTGTGCACAGGCCTGGCATCTGGAACCTGGGGAGGGCCAGTACTCAGCATTGCACTACTTCCAGTTCTACAAGGGTACGGGGAAAGATGATATTATTAGAAGACATTATTATTGACACCTGGACACAATAAGTGAAAGCACTGCAAAATGTAATACCAAAAGCATGAAAGACAATTCCTTATTATTATTATTATTATATGGCAATCCGTCTCTGTTCACCATCACAAATCCAAGAACCACAATGATCTGGAGCAATTAGAGGTTGTGTTATCTTATTTACTATCTTTAAACTATTTTGCATGATTTTACCATGAAGCACTACATGTTATTTGTCTAGACTCTTCCAACAACTTTTTCAAAACATATAACCTCTAGCCACCACCAACTCTAATGGAATTTGGCACATGGTCATTGCCATTCACAGGTTGCCGCGCTGCCTTGAAAACACATTGCCATTCCTTTTGTTGCTGGGTCTAAATCCTGAGAGATTCCCCGACACAAGGTTCCCCTCCATCTTCCCAAGGTGATGGGTGGTAAATGCAAGCCTTCCCAGGGATGCTCACATCTCAAATGAAAAAAACCCAATGGAAATAGAAACGGTTGTATAAAAAATCACCTGGACACTTTTTGCCGGTAACAAGTTATTAATTAGGAAATACATTTGAAGTTTTCGTATCTAATACATTTACTGACCAAACACTCTTCCCGGTGAGATTTATCCACAGAACAAACGTCAACTCGCAGTGTCTTTTGACGCAATGCAGAAAAGGAAATGGTGACCCAAAAGACCTCATTGTATGCCACACTTTCAGCAACTAGTAGAGTCTTGGTGCGGAAGAGACAACTTGCATTTTCAGAGCTCGGAAGCACAGCCACTCGGACATATCTGCATTAAAAAAAAAAGGAATTTCAAAAGGAATTCTGTTTTCTCAAATATTACCCGTTCAGTTAATTAAAACTGTTCTATAGTCAGTTTAATGCAGTTCTTTTTGGGATGGTAACTCCTCTAAAAAGTTACACTTAATTATTTTGTTTTTTAGCCATGTAACACGTGTGTTTCTTAATCACCTTTTTTGGTCTACAAAAAAAGCACTGTAAAAGTAACCAGGGCGGCACCGCGGCACAGCGGTAGAGTTGCCGCCTAACAGTGCCTGCAGCGCCAAAGACCCGGGTTCGATCCCAACTATGGGTGCTGTCTGTACGGAGTTTATGCTTTCTTCCCGTGACTGCGTGGGTTTTCTCCAAGATCTTCTGCATCCTCCCACACTCCAAAGACGTACATGTTTGTAGGTTAATTGGCTTAGGTATGTATACTTGATATACTTGATATAAGTGTAAATTGTCCCCCGTGTGTGTAGGCTTGTGTTAATGTGTGGGGATCGCTGGTCAGTGTGGACTCGGTGGGCCGAAGGGCCTGTTTCGACGCTGTACAACTAAACCTAAAAAAATGAAAGTGTCCCAAAAAGGTGGTGACCACACATAATCTGATCGAAGTTTCTTCATACTCACATTGTCTGGTTCTGTGGTATTATGAGTGCTGCTGGATTATTTAACTGAATAATAAATATTGCAAATCTTTTGCTTCTATCATCATACCTGTAAAAAAAGTTACTGTTAATTAAATTTGCAGAGTAAATACACACTAAATACCTGTGTGAGTTAAGCATATTAAAACATTGAAGAGGCAAATCAACATGTTATTAACACGAGCTGAGAAACAAAGCAGACCAAGAACAGGCCCTTCGGCCAACAATGTCTGTGCTGAATGTGATGTCAAGACCATCTCTCATCTACCTACACATAATCCAAATCCCTCCATTCCGTACATATCAAATCCCTCAAGGATTTTTCTTAACATTCAAATGTAATTGCGAGTGCATTCATTTTACCCATTATCCCCACATACAGTACATGCAGCTATTTATTTTAATTTTCAGAATTTCAATACGTCCTTTACAAAGTCAGAAGTTGTGTTCAGTTTTTTTTTTAAATGAGAAGTGGTAGAATTAAGTGAACAGCATATTATTTTAATGTTTTAACAATGTTAAGGAAGATGTCAACCTTACTTCATTGCTATTTGGAGTCTGGTAGCACCCAGTGCCTCTATTTCTTCATCAAAAAGTGCATCCTCCGTCTCACATGATCTAGAGTTAGAATAATACAAGTAGTAATATACAGGTCAACTTGCTAGACAACAGCATCTGCATTTTTCCAATAATTTATTTGGACTATTCAATTTTGTTCAAGGAATATGGTCACTTATGTTGATGAGTTTTGAAATGAACACTGAAAGAGCACAAACATGAAAAGCTGCAACAGAAATAAATAAAACAGAACAGGAAAAAGTTCAAAACCTGGCACCAATTCACACAATTTCAGAAGAGCACAGGTTGGAAATAATGAGATTTTTAAAAAAATATAGAGAAATAGGACCATAGTAAATTGATAATTTGGGTCAGAAAAGGATGGACTAGACGGTACCTTTTGACTGCTTCATATACACCACTGTCCCCTGCTACGGACTCGTCTGATACTGCTGCTGAAACACAAGCAATTTTGGGATGTAGTATTGGTCCAGGCACCTCTGTTTGTGTGCTGGCATCTACAAAATGGATAAATCAATAATGTTTTACTTTTCCAAATATAACTGTAATAATAATAATAATAAAATTCAATTTCTGGTTTAAAAACTACAATAGAAAGGACAACTATAAATCCTGGAAAATTGAAAGTAATTGGACGAAGTGCTAGAATTAACTGCTTTAAATAACAGCATATCAACTTGCAATAATTACTTGCTCTGCTGAACAACTATTAATGCCAAGACTGTCAGTGTAAAGACTAGGATAAATTTTGACTGACGGATGTGATCATAACCTTTTCTGTAAAAAGCACAACATAGCGATTTTAACAACTTTATTGATTTTCCAATCTTTTTTGCATCCGGACATATCAGCAGTAAATCAAATAATCACACGAGAGTGTGACATAATGTGGCATGGATTTTTAAAACCATCAAGGTTTTTCCACAGAGCATTTAGATGTCCGAACAATAAAGTCCCGATGTTCTCATGAGTTGGAAGGGAGAACTGTGAAAATCGCTCGTCCATTTGTGGCAGGTGAGAGATGGAAATCAAGGAGCAATAGAAGAATTAAACTGATGGATTGAAATTGATTGAAACAGGCCCTTCAGCTTACTAAGTCCAAGTTGACACACTAGCTCTATTTAGCTCATTTTTGCATCCACTCCCTCTGTACCTACAAATCCGCACGTCTTTTGGATGTGGGAGGAAACAAGAACACCCACCCTGTCAATGGACACGTTGGCGCAGCGGTAGAGTTGTTGCCTTACAGCGTATGCAGTGCCAGAGACCCGGGTTCGATACCGACTACGGGTGCTGTCTGTACGGAGTTTGTATGTTCTCCCTGTGACCTGCGTGGGTTTTTTCTGAGATTTTTGGTATCCTCCCACACTCCAAAGACGTACAGGTATGTAGGTTAATTGGCTTGGTAAATGTAAAAATTGTCCCTAGTGGGTGTAGGATAGTGTTAATGTGCAGGGATCGCTGGTCGGCGCGGACCCGGTGAGCCGATGGGCCTGTTTCTGTGCTGTATCTCTAAACTAAATAAACCAGAGGTTAGGATCAACTTTGTGCTACGAGTCATCAGCTCCACTAGCTGCACCACTGTAAAACCCACAATTACTTAGATATTAAGAGATGATTTATCATGTTGCAAAGTTTTGATCAGTCTGCATAGATCTACGAAGGATTGGCCATGATACATAATCTTGATTACATTTTTTTTGAAGACATTTGGAAAGATGAATGTCTAAGGTGAAACCTGATGCAATGTTGCAATTCGTCATAAGAGGTTGATGACTAGTTTGGGCATTGATTTTATCACAATACATTCAAATCAACAGCATTCCAGAAGCATTCCTCGAAACTAATTAACATTTTTCCTCACCGTTAACCACACCTTAAAGCTATCAAAGCAAATCAAGATCAGGCTGTAGGAACCTACATTTGCTGAATAATATATCATATCTCATGTTGATTTATGAGTAAAGCAGAGATTTTTTAAATAGTTCTTCACTTGTAAATATAGCGTATAGACAAAGGCCAAGTCACAAAGTGACATAAGCAACAGCTTACAGCAAATTTCATAGACCTATAATATGTACATAAGAATGGCCGTAGACAAACGGATGACAAACATGAGGAAGCTGCATTCTCTGCAATCACGGATGATACAAATACACAAGATTAACAAAAAATATTGAATAGCAAGTAGCTCACTGTGTGAGACTCAAAAACAATAGGTCCTGACAAAATTCTGGATAGCTTGCCGAAGACTTGTACAGCCAATGTTCCTCTGGCCAAATAACTTCACACTAGCTATGACAACGGCCTGTACGTAATTTAGTTGAAAACATGGGCAAATAATTGGGGTTTAATCAAGTGTGGAGGCTTACACTTCGCAAGGTCATTTGCAAGAAGAAAGTGCATAATTAATGCAGGCCCCTCAAGGGCATTGATGCAATGATGAGTATTGTTGGCAAGTCCAAAGCTTCCTGAAATTGGCAATGCAAGTAGATAGGGTGGTTTAAAAAAAAGACATACAACATATTTACTTTATTGATAAAGGCAAGGAGTATAAAAGTTGGGAAGTCACATTGCAGCTTGGTAAAGTTGCAATGTGACTTGGTAAAGCCATATTTGGAATGTTGTGTGCAGTTTTGATCACCTTATTGCAAGAAAAATAAGGCGGCTTTGGAGAAGATGCAAAAGATGTTCACCAGGCCATTGAGAGAGGATGCTATAAGAAGTTAGATAGACCTGAATCTTTTTCTCTGCAGCATTGGAGCCAAAGATCCAACCTGATTATGAGGCATAGATAGGGTAAATAGTGTAGGAAGGAACTGCAGATGCTGGTTTAAACTGAAGATAGACACAAAACGCTGGAGTAACTCAGCGGGTCAGACAGCATGATGGTCTGAAGAAGGGTCTCGACCCAAAACGTCACCTATTCCTTTTCTCCAGAGATGCTGTCTAACGCGCTGAGTTACTCCAGCTTTCTGTGGCTACCTAGGGTAAATAGTCTTTTTTCTCGGAAACAGATTTCACAGCAACACAGGCATTTAGATAAGCAGATGAACAGGCAGGGGATGGAGGGATATTGACTAAGCGCAGGCAGATGTGAATAGTTTGAAGTGACATGGTGGTCAGTACAGACAGTGGGCAGAAGCGCAGGTTCCTGTGCTGTCACATTTTCCATTAACACGTAAATCTAGCTGCTTATAACCTGATGCAAACCAAGCACAGGACCAAACCACTTCATGCAACCATTACCTACAGCCTTTGCCAAATTAACAATGATGTAGCATCAAGCATCACCCGCATACAAATAATTTCCCAAACAATGGTCAGTTTGGATTTTACCAAAACTTCTCATTGATTCATACCCTTGATCCCAATGATGTTGCATGAACTGAAGATAGACACAAAATGCTGGAGTAACTCAGTGGGACAGACAGCATGTGGTCAAGGAAAGAGCTTTCACGTCGCGGCCCTGTTTCCACCAAGAAGTGACAAGACAGATACCATTGTATGCCGAGAAATGCGTTCAGCTCTGGCTGAACAACTTCTAATCGGGTGTGTGGACCCGATAAGAAGACAGGCAGCATCTCTGGATAGAAGGAATGGGTGACGTTGCAAGAACTGAACATCAGAAAGGTGACAATAAATGCCTGTAACAGACATTTAAAAGAAATGGCAACAAGGAACCCGTGCAAAACATAAATCAAGGCAGTCTAAAGAAAAATCCACTCATAGCTGTTATTCCCAGTTCCTAAAGGTACTGTATGTGGCTGTTGCAAACTAGTATTTTTTATTTACAGTAAGTGACCCATTGCTGGAAATATCATAATTTATCATCTTTTGACTGAATTTCATTAATAGCAAATATAAATTGGATCATTTTTACTTGATCTGGCAAATGATCGATTCCATTTTACACTTAATTGCCAGATGTTACAAATCACAAAAAATACTTTCAAAAATGAAAATCCTGCAGAAAATCCTGTTGAATGAATCGTTCAGAAATATGTATTTTGATATCCAAACAGGTGAACAAGATATTTAAACCGGCACTTTCAATGTCATAACAGATCATATGCCTTACCTTCTATAGCTTCATTAGATTTGGTAGAAATTCCAGTTTCTTCACTCTTAAGGTTTGATGAATAATTAAATGGTCCATCTTCAGACTTGTTTTCAGTTTCCAAGTTTAAAGAAGGTAAAAAGACTGTTTCTGAAGGCACAGATTCTGAAGGTATCTGGTCATCATTCGCAGTGTGCAAACTAAAATTAGCAATTACATCAGGAAGCTCTGCATCTTCAAAGTCTGCATTGGCATGGCTCAAAAGAGATTCCCCTGAAGATATCAAAAAATGGATGTCTCTGACCACAGGAGAACCAGGCGGCGAAAGGGAGGATAAGGACGACCTTGGGCTCAATGAAGTCAGAGACTTGGGAGTCTCAGATAAAAATCTCCGTGCATGAATCTTCTTTGGATTTCCATAAGTATCAGTGTGCGAGGAATAATTACGAGTATTTACCACCTCATTTTCATGTATGGTGGTGATAGAGTTTGCAGGTCTATTGCTTGAGGTATCCTCCTGTAGCAAGATATCCAATTTATACTGATAGTCTAGGTCTACTGTTTGTTCCGGGTGATCATAGTACAGGTCAGTAAAGCTAATAGAACTTGAAGATCCCATGCTGGATGCACCAAGAGATCCGTGGCTGGACGTCAGTGACCCTTTGCTGCTGCCTGATGATAGTGAAAGAGTGCTGGTTGAAAGACTAGGAGGGGGGAAAAAAACACAATTATTAGTACTGCAATAAAATACTTCTGACAATATTACAAGTAGTGAAGTTTTTACTGAATTAAAACAAAGCATATAGCAACAAAAATAGTTTCAGGATTAGGGGTTAACGAGTTAGGTAAAATCTAACCACTCCAGAGGATTACAGATCTTTGGAAGCAGATTTTGCACTTTGCAATATACTTCTAAACCCACAGCTCTTTAATCTTGGAGGGGAAAAAAAAGTAACATTATCAATTATTTGATCCCAACGTTATTTCAATGATAAACCTGTCCATACTCACACCTACCTTTGAAGTTGTGAATGTAACGTTGATGCTATCCGTGTTGCCTCTTCCAACTCCCTCAACAAATAGTTCCTCTTGCTGTGCATCTTTAATCTGCAAAATAAAGTTATCATGAATCTAAAACAGCATTAAAATGTATTTAATTTTGTAACAATGCACAAAAATTACTTGTTAAAATATATTACTCAGCATGTAAAATACAGAACTAAACTATTTGTTCAATAGGTCTATGCCAGTATTATTATCCAGCTCTCATCTGTTAATTTAGTTTAGTTACACAACGCAGAAACAGGCCCTTCGGCCCACTGAGTCTGCACCGACCAGCGATCCCCGTACATTAACACTACCCTACACACACACTAGGGACAATTTACACTTATATCAAACCTGTACGTCTCGAGTGTGGGAAGAAACCGAAGATCTTGGAGAAAACTCTCGAGGAGAACGTACAAACTCCATACAGACAGCACCCATAGTCAGGATCTAACCCGGGTTTCCAGCGCTGCAAGCGCCGTAAGGCAGCAACTCCACTGCTGCACCAATGTGCCGCGGTTATTTCTGAGACTCAACTACCAGCTTCTGGCCCAATGTCACTTATTGGTGTTATATTTTAAAAGATCTTTCTACAGAAAACATCAGTTTTAAAGACAAAAAGCTGGATCTCTCAAATAATCCAAACTAATCACCATCTTTATCCCAAAATTGCACCAGCATCACGTTAATTGATTTCTTGGGTCCGGCTGTAAAGAATTTCACCAAATATTTTTTGCTTCATTGGTATTTGTCAGTAAAGTAATAGTTTGATGCCAAGATATATTATCAACTTGTTTTCATTATTCCTGTACCTGACTGAACTGTACAAGATAATTAAATCAACTCGATAATTTTTTTGTCATTTTTCATTTACCAAGTATGAATTATTTTATTTGCATAGGACACATTTTTAATAATTATCACTATCAACTATTCCCAGAACATTGAAACAAGCTAGATTACAAACCTTTCTGTGAGTGCCTTGCTTTGTGTATCTCTTGCTACCTGGAGGTCTTCTGCCAATTGCTTTCGTTCCATTTCCAGTCGCTCCACCTCACTGGGTACCCACTTGCGAGGGTTTATAAACTGCAGTTCCTTCAATAGTTCTTCTTTCTCATTAATCAGTATCAGCCTGTCTTGTTCTGCATCCAATACTCCAGGCCATGCCTCACTAGTGAGTTTAGCTAGCTCAATTTTTATGTCTGAAATCCTGTCATAAAATAAGATTAATTGAAAATTTAAAAAAAAAAAACAGCTGATCATAGTTTGACATTGAATGTAACATTGAGCCTACACCACACATCACAACTTCGACCAGTAGAGAGTAAGGATATACAAAGTGAGAGATGCAAGCATAATTTAATGCACTTTATTAAAAATGAAAATATAACCGACGTCGGATTTTTGTTAATTTTACACAAGTATATCAATAACTCACAAACAGCATGAACATATAACAATTTTACATTTAGAGATTGGGGATTATGAAGATAATTTGCATCATGTAATGCCCCAGAACTCCTTCAGTTAACTGAAGCACATATGCTCCCTGATTTACGAGGCATTGACTTACGATATTTCCACGTTGTGATCGACAAATGCTTGGTAACGGCAGCGAGCCACAGGTCACTTCCAATCACAATGTATTTAAATGCGTTTTTGGCGCGATATTTTAGACTTACATTGGGTTTCTCAGAACATAACCCCTTTGTAAGTTGAGGAGTACATGTATACTTATCTGATAACTATGAAGCGATTTTAGAAAAAAGGTAATTTAAAAAATATTTTGAACCAAATAATCAAAATTATTTGGAACAAGATTAATTAGTCTTAATTATGTTGTTTCCTTAATCAAATTTAATAATGACCATTAAAAAGTAGCTATTACAGCCTCACATAATGATCACATTTGTAGCAGCACACGGACAATTTTACTATTTTTGCAATTTGCATGAACAAGTTAAATTTCACTTGGTACTGACCTTCTCTTTGACTCTTCATACTGTAGACTGAGTCTCACCTTTTCAGCCAATTTAGTGTTTCTGCCACAAACAAACTAAATACAAAACAGATTATAAATACATTTATAGCATCAATCACAACTAAAAGAAAAGCCTTTTATAGCATTTTCAATTTTAGTTCAGAACGTCATTGTTAGTTGCACAGGATATAGCTCTGCATTACATTGACAATCATTTTAGAGTCAACAGTGCCAGATTTGTTATGCATAAAGAACCTATACAATATGAAGCTAGGTGGGAAAACAGACTGAGCAAGACAAAATGCACCTGTGATGGGATGTGAATAAATAACTACATGGACACAGTGGTGACAGATACAGGGTGATGTGGGGAATTGTGTAAAGTTCTACCACAATCATTTAATATGCAAGTGGCAGGCATTAATATTTAGAGCAGGTCTCAACTGGGACGTTACAATCTCTGTCAGTTTAATCCTGGGCCACTTCAAGCAAATCTAATTTACTTTCAAGGAGTTTCCTTCACATCTTCTTGCCCCAGTGATATCCCCTGTGACTGGCCCACTTTTCTAACGATTGCCTTGTCTCACAGAAACCGCCACCATCCTCCCCATCAGCTGATCCTTCTCTTCTACACCCCTCAACTCCAGCACCAACCTCCTCCTCAAGTAACCTGATCATCTCCCGAGCTGTATCTCCATCAATCTGCCATCGAACATAGCCACCCCTCTTCCCATTTTCCTTCTGCAATCCTTTCCCCAAGCATATCACATTATCAATACTAATTGGGCAGCACAGTGGCGTAGCGATAGAGGTGCTGCCTTACAGCGCCAGAGACGTGGATTCAATCCTGACTATGGGTGCAAATGGACGGAGTTTGTACACTCTCCCTGCGATCATAGAAACATAGAAAATAGATGCAGGAGTAGGCCATTCGGCCCTTTGAGCCTGCACCACCATTCAATATGATTATGGCTGATCATCCAACTCAGTATCCTGTACCTGCCTTCTCTCCATACCCCCTGATCCCTTTAGCCACAAGGGCCACATCTAACTCCCTCTTAAATATAGCCAATGAACTGGCCTCAACTACATTCTGTGGCAGAGAATTCCAGAGATTCACCACTCTCTGTGTAAAAAATGTTTTTCTCATCTCAGTCCTAAAAGATTTCCCCTTTATCCTTAAACTGTGACCCCTTGTTCTGGACTTCCCCAACATCGGGAACAATCTTCCTGCATCTAGCCTTTCCAACCCCTTAAGAATTTTGTAAGTTTCTATAAGATTCCCCCTCAATCTGCTAAATTCTAGCGAGTACAAGCCAAGTCTATCCAGTCTTTCTTCATATGAAAGTCCTGACATCCCAGGAATCAGTCTGGTGAACCTTCTCTGTACTCCCTCTATGGCAAGAATGTCCTTCCTCAGATTAGGAGACCAAAACTGTACACAATACTCCAGCTGTGGTCTCACCAAGACCCTGTACAACTGCAGTAGAACCTCCCTGCTCCTATACTCAAATCCTTTTGCTATGAATGCTAACATACCATTCGTTTTCTTCACTGCCTGCTGCACCTGCATGCCTACTTTCAATGACTAGTGTACCATGACACCCAGGTCTCGTTGCATCTCCCCTTTTCCTAATCGGCCACCATTCAGATAATAGTCTACTTTCCTGTTTTTGCCACCAAAGTGGATAACCTCACATTTGTCTACATTATACTGCATCTGCCATGCATTTGCCCACTCACCCAGCCTATCCAAGTCACCTTGCATCCTAGCATCCTCCTCACAGCTAACACTGCCCCCCAGCTTCGTGTCATCCACAAACTTAGAGATTATGAAAATAGCTTTTTGTCCATGAGTTCTCATGTACAGCACTTTGTGGCAACTGCAGTTGTTTAAAGTGCTTTATAAATAAAGTTATTATTATTATTATTATTATTATGTTGCATTCAATTCCCTCGTCCAAATCATTAATATATATTGTAAATAGCTGGGGTCCCAGTACTGAGCCTTGCAGTACCCCACCAGTCACTGCCTGCCATTCTGAAAAGGACCCTACTCCTACTCTTTGCTTCCTGTCTGCCAACCATTTCTCCATCCACATCAATACTGAACCCCCAATACCGTGTGCTTTAAGTTTGTATACTAATCTCTTATGTGGGACCTTGTCGAAAGCTTTCTGAAAGTCCAGATATAACACATCCACTGGTTCTCCCTTATCCACTCTACTAATTACATCCTCGAAAAATTCTATAAGATTCGTCAGACATGATTTATCTTTCATAAATCCATGCTGACTTTGTCCAATGATTTCACCACTTTCCAAATGTGCTGCTATCCCATCTTTAATAACTGACTCTAGCAGTTTCCCCACTACCGATGTTAGACTAACTGGTCTGTAATTCCCCGTTTTCTCTCTCCCTCCCTTTTTAAAAATCATGTGGGTTTACTCTGGGTGCTCGCACACTCCAAAGGCGTACAGGTTTGAAGGTTAATTTGCTTCAGTAAAATTGTAAATTGTCCTTAATGTGTAGGATAGTGGTAGTGTATTGATCGCTGGTCTTTCTTTCACCCAACCTTTTCAGTTGCTCTGCACTCTCTCCATGATCTTAGATTTGGCTACTGACCACTACAAAACATCAATGCAAGATCCCCAAGTACCATCTCAAATATGTGGAAAGTCAAATTTATTGTCAGGTAAGGTGGATATGCATTGCGTATCATCATTGTCATTAAAAATGAAACACAAGAGAATCTATACTCACATCTCCCGAAATATCTGTCTGGGACCCAACGTCTGAGCAGTGGCGGCTGACAGATTGGTTTGAATTTACTAATGAGGGATCACTGTTCCAGAGATCAGATTGAAACTCTGTTTTAAGTTGGAAACCATCTTTCAATCTGGCCAGAGACTGAAAAAAAAAAACACATTTTGCATGCTATTTACTCAGTATATTGCACAATTGCATGGAATTGAAAAATGCAAAGGACTTGTAAGAATTTTTAAAAGTTTTTTTTGCACTCACCGTTTAATACTGAGTTTTATTAGCACAATGCAATTAAATAAAATATATGCCAACAGTAGAGCATGCACTGCACTGCACCCTTCCGAGATGGTTCTGTCATTCAAAAAGGTCAAAGATGTTCAGTGATCTCAAATCCATGTTCCTGCCCTGTAGTCTTTTACCAAAGTGAGCACTCTCCCTATTCTTCATAATATACCTGACAGTGAATGGGGAAGGAAGCAACTGTACCATACCTCAAAAAACTTTGCACTAATGAAGCACCTCACAAGTCCTGAAATAATTATTCTATAATATTCAGGCATGCAACCATACATTTGCTATTTTTTATACCCATCCTGCTTTAGGCATTCTCCATGCAGCAATTTAGCAGACAATGCAGGAAATAAAGGTCCTGTAGGTTTAAATACAGTGTGGGAAACAGACACTCCGTATTCCATCCACAGAGCACCGGGAAGCCACAGCCTATTCAAATTAGGAACTAGGTGTGGGGGAACCCAACAAGTCTATGCATTTGATCATTGTGTGAGCACACATGTGCACCCATCTGTCCATACAAGCACACATGGCCACTAATACGCAACACGCTGATCTCCTGTTAGCTTGGACTGGTTGCACTTCGATCAAAATCTTATTTTGTTTAGTCCATATCATAACTGGTATACAAGTGTGACCAAAGTTTAAAATGATTCACAAACAGGTATCAATCCATGATAGACACAAAATGCTGGAGTAACACAGTGGGACAGACAGCATTTCTGGAGAGAAGGAATGGGTGATGCTTCGGGTCGAAACTCTTTTTCAGACTGATCAATCCATGATATATCTTAAGAGGTCTTCTGGTGCAGTGTATGCTGTTAGCACATATTATATTTTTAACAGTGCTGAAGTTTTGGGAAAAATATAACCATAAACAAATTTAATCAACATTTGATACATAACTTCCTGATCTAAATTCTTCCACAAAATTGGAAATAATTCATAATTCACATTTCACGGTTCAGAGTGGATGACTGGTTGAATTACCCGATCTGTACATCATTTAGACTCTTACCTGAATTAGGTCCCGTTTCTCCTTCTCTCCTGAGCTAATAGCCTTTTTGATGGTTTTCATTTCACTCACAATTGCCTTTGCTTCATCAAGTTTGTATCCTCCCTGAGCCCCTGACATTTTGAGGTCAATTCTAGAATTAAAAAAGCATGCAACAGGCTTCAATGGAAATGGAAGAATTATCCAACATTTCTGACCCCAGCAAATTTATTTCTCCAGTAAGCAACGGGTAAAAATATTTTTGTACAATATTTTCTTCAACAAAGAATTCTCAGTGCTGTTTTACACAAATCTTCTCCTGTAAAAAGTACGTTACATTATAAAAACTGTAATTCAAACGTGACAATGTGAACATTCACTTGGGTAAACCATGCAAATCCAATAGATAATATCATAAATTTGTGAGATAAGCCATTTAATTAAATATTGACTGGCTTTGTGTACTAATGAAACAATTTCAGGTAATATTCTGCTCAGTGTTTGAGTTCTCGACGTGGAATTGGTAAGATGGGCAAACCACAGCAAGTCTTTTTCACTTGAGCTTGAAGAATTCGTACTCATGAGGATCTTGGTTTACTTGGGCCAGTTTGGCCGAAGGGCCTGTCTGATCCTATTTGCATTTTAAACCAGAGAAAGTTAGCTGAAAGACAAGAAATCAATAGCATTTTGCAGAAACTAGAATAGAGCAAGAAAAATGAAATAAGAAAGGAGAGTAAAAACATTTATTTTTCAATGCTTGAGCAACAAATAGAAATCTAAAGCAATGAGAATCCACATCTATAAAGTGAATTTTCTGTGCCAGAGTGTTTACGTAGCCAAATTTAGATCCTTCATAACTTAATCATTCACTTACATGCAAATAGAAAAATCTATTTTTCCCATGCATGACTAGTTATATCCAGAAGACCACTTGCTACCTCAACTTCACCACGTGCATGATCTAAGCAGAACTTGCTGAGAAGCGGTGTAAATTACAACAAGCACATAAGGTCCAAGTTTACTGCACAAATTCAGGCTAAATATAGTGACAATGCTGCTCCTACTCAGAGAGGAATTCCCCAGTGAATTATTAAACACAAACTAAACTGAATGAATGTGAATAATTTCTGTGCAGCTCTCCTCCAGTCAATGTATTTTTCTCAAAATATGACCTATTTTAAAGGAAAACATTGCTGTTGTGATTGCAATCTTGCTTTTCAAGTAGATTCTAGATTGTGTATATTGATTTTGTTTACTGTGTTGAGATTACAGACCCCTCCCTGCTTCCAATTCATTGATTGACACAGTAAATCGATAAATACTAATTTATTATACCACCCTCCTTTCAGTTAATGAGTGCATTGAAGCTCAGACGAAGAAAATATCCCAGTCACACGGTGAGATGGTTCCCTAGAAACCAGAATTCACAGTACCATACTTATGTACAATTCAACGAGAAATTAAATAAAAAGTAAGTGCAGAAACTTGCTTCGTTCCCCTCCGCCCCCACCTCAACGAGTTCCAGGTCCGCCACAACGCAGAGCTTTTCTTCAGTCGACTCCGTGCCTTTTTCTATGGGGAGTCCTCACCACCCAGTGATGACCCCTTCTCCCATCTCCACCGGTCCCCCTACTCTTGGACTCCCCCGAACGGTCTTTCACACTCGCTAGACCTTTTTATTTACAACAGTGGGCGTGACATCAACTGTCTCAACATTTCCACTCCCCTTACCTACTCTAACCTCACCCCCACAGAACAAACAGCCCCCCGCTTAGTCTGCAGTAATACCGACATTATCATCAAACCCGCCGACAAGGGAGGTGCCGTGGTAGTCTGGTGCGCTGACCTCCACCGCAATGAGGCCAGGCGCCAGCTCTCGGACACCTCCTCCTACCTATCATTGGACTATGATCCCACACATAATCTCACAGACCAATTAAGATTTTATCACTTTAGGCTGTCAGTCTGCCTGCCAGTCTCCAACCTTATCGTTTCCCAGCCCCGCACAGCCCAGTTTTACCGTCTCCCCCAAATCCATAAACACAACTGCCCTGGCAGACCATTTGTTTCCACCTGCTCCTGTCCCACGAAAATGATTTCCAAGTATCTCGACTACACCCTACCCCCCCCCGGTCCAAACTCTCCCGACCTATGTCCAAGATACCTCACACGCCCTTCATCTCTTTAATGACTTCAGCTTCCCGAGCCCCCACTCCCTCATCTTTACTATGGACGTTCAGTCACTCTCCCCCACCAGGAAGGCCTTAAAGCCCTCAGTTTCTTCCTCGACCGCAGAACCATCCAATTTCCCTCTACTAACACTCTACTCCGCTGGTCCTCATACTTGACAACTTCTCCTTCAACTCCTCCCACTTCCTCCAAGACCAAGTCATAGCTGTGGGCACACGCTATGGGGCCCAGCTATGCCTGCCCTTATAAGCTACGTTGACCTATCCCTGTTCCAGAAGTACACTGGCCCTATACCTGAACTCTATCTCCATTACATTGTTGACTGCATCGGTGCTACCTCCTGCACCCATGTAGAACTCATGGACTTCATCAACTTCACCACCAATTTCCATCCGGCACTCAGATTTACTTGGACGATCTCCAACATCCCCTTTCTTGATCTCAGTCTCCATCACAGGAAATAAACTATTGACTGACATCTATTCCAAACCCATTGACTCCCACAACTATCTCGACTTCATTTCTTCCCAGCCTGCTTCCTGCAAAGACTCTATCCCCAACTCCCAATTCCTCTGTCTAAGCCGCACCTGCGCCCAAGATGAGGTGTTGATGTCCTCATTCTTCAGGGAACAGGGGTACCCCTCTCCCATCATAGATGAGGCCCTCACTCGTGTCTCCTCGATACCCCACAGCTCCGCCTCCTCTTAGTCGCAACAGAGACAGAGCTCCCTCTAGTCCTTACCTTTTATCCCATCAGCCGTCGCATACAACACATAACCTTCCGATATTTGCGCCACCTCCAACGGGATCCCATCACTAGTCATATCTTCCCATCTCCACCCCTTTTCACCTTCTGCAGAGAGCGTTCCCCCCACAACGCCCTGGTTAACTCATCCCTTCCCGCCCAACCCATCCGCTCCCCAGGTAGTTTCCCCTGCAACCGCAGAATAGACAATAGGTGCAGGAGTAGGCCATTCGGCCCTTCGAGCCAGCACTGCCATTCATTGTGATCATGGCTGATCATCCCCAATCGGTACCCCGTTCCTGCCTTCTCCCCATATTCCATGACTCCGCTATCTTTAAGAGCTCTATCTAACTCTCTCTCGAAAGCATCTAGAGAATTGGCCTCCACTGCCTTCTGAGGCAGAGAATTCCAGATTCACAACTCTCTGGGTGAAAAAGTTTTTCCTCATCTCCGTTCTAAATGGTCTACCTTATTCTTAAACTGTGGCCCCCTGGTTCTGGGCAACCCCAACATCAGGAACATGTTTCCTGCCTCTAGCGTGTACGATCCCTTAATAATCTTATGTTTAAATAAGATCCCCTCCCCTTCATCCTTCTAAATTCCAGTGTATACAAGCCCAGTCGCTCCATTCTTTCAACATATGACAGTCCCGCCATCCCGGGAATTAACCTTGTGAACCTATGCTGCACTCCCTCAATAGCAAGAATGTCCTTCCTCAAATTTGGAGACCAAAACTGCACACAATGCTCCAGGTGTGGTGGGGTCAAAAGTAAGGGCAGTGCGGTCAGTCAGGTCCCAAAGATAAAGCATCAAGGTGAAGCATGGCTTCTATGGCTGCGCGGATGAGTGATGGTGATGGGTGGCAGATTCGTCATTGGGGAATGACCCAGAATTGACAGTGCAAAATAAATGGTATGGGGCATGTATAGTAGTAGGCCTCTGAAAAGTCACTCCAATGTGCTTGTAAATCCTGAAAGTAGCAACAAGCCATGCATTGTACCTCACTGAGAATCTCTGCACACGTTAGATGTATGGTGGAATCTAGAATGAATATCACGTAATCTTGAATCAGTTTGTTTACAATTTCTGTTCATGAAAGGCCAAAAAAATCATAGCAGACCTCTTTCACCCGGCACATTACCTCTTTAATCTCCTCCCATCAGGAAGGAGATATAGAAGCATTAAAAGTAAAACATCTCGCTTCAGAGACAGCACCTACCTCCAAGCCATCAGATATTTGAATTTGCACTAATCACTTTGCACTTTCTTTTGCACTTGCACTTACGCTTAACATGACGCTGCTGGGTACTGTCCTTCCTGTATATATTGTCCTTCGTACGGTATTGTCTGTATTATTTATTGTGGTGTATGTGGTGGTTGTATTGTACTGTATTGTATCTGTCTGAGAGCGAACCAAGACACATTCCTATCAACTTGTTGACATGGCAATAAACTTCTTGAATCTAGAATCTTGTTTGATTTTGCAGAGAAACAGGATCGTGCGACACAATTTAAAAATGGGGCACGTGATCTAATTTCTAGGCAATCACCTTCCCAGTTGTCGCAGTAAGCACCTTTTAGTCCAAACAAACAGAATGCCGTGAACAAGAACAAAAAGCTCTCCAACAGCACAAACATAATGTGCAGTTACTAAAACAGGAAACAAAAGTGTATGCAATGAAGCAAAGGTGAAAAGATAAAGGATCTTGTTTTAAGTTTCCATGCATTTTGTTATCAACAAAGCCACTGCTAATCAAAATTTAGGACACATTCCAAAGGCACTTATCTACAAGCCTAAACAAGATCGTAAGGAGGTATCATAAAATCTTAGTAATTTATACGTCAGCAGGCAGCTATTCTGCCCCATTACATTAATGCTAACTGTGAATAAGCCATTCACTTTCAAGCTCTCGATCGGTGGCCTTGAAAATTAAGGCCCATCATGTGATCATGCAGATACTTTGTTAATATGATGGTTTCTGCTCCATTAATATTTCAGGCAGCGAGTACCACACATCTATCACACTTTGAATGAAAAAATATTTCCTCAATGTCCCTGCAATCCTTCCACCTATTACCTTAAATCTATGGGCTTTGTTATTCACTTTGCTACATATATCTTTCAGAAACAAACCCAAACTCAGAAGGAAACTTCTTCAGCTCCAGCAATATATTTTAAAATCTCCTCTATGTTTCCAAGTGTTTATGATGTGGTAATTAATGAACTAATCATGGCCTAACCAATATTTTGTCTCATTTGAGAATGGCCTTCAGGGAAGAAGTGCCCTGTTAGCCATCTTAACTGATACATCTACCTGCCTTGCTACTTTCAGTGATCAGTGGGCATTCACTTTGCAGAATTCGATCAATTACCCTGCCTTATTTCCTCTATTCAATCTCTAATTTTTTTTAAACAAGTAAACCTTCAGCAGCCAGGTGTGGCAGTGAAAGTCAGTCGGTCTGCCTGCTATAAGCAAAATAAGTTATAACGTGGTCCATAATAACAAAGATTTACTGTACTATTTTTTGCAATCTAACCAATCCTTAATTACCTTTCTGTAGTCTACTGCTTTTTCCTTCATTGGCCCATTCATAATCCATGCAGTTAGTTGGTTAAATTGTTATGTGCAACAAAAACCAACGAGCATTACCATGGGTTACCAGTCAAAATCTAATCAAACTCAAGTGGTCCATCAAGAATTCAGACGACATGGAATACGAACATATTCTGCATCTTGTAAATTCTTTGTGTAAATTAACTATAGTTTCTCTTGTCATTTATTTGATTTTCTTTATATCTCTCTACGTTTCATTATCCAGTTTAAATATTTCCATTTGCTCTTTCAAACTCAGTTAATCTTTGTTGAAATGCATTTTTCATCAATGCCCTTCAAAATTAGCAACACCACACATTTATATTAAGATTTTAATTTAATTCCCCAATTACCACACTGAAACCGGTTGGTGTCTCAACAAGGGACATTTCATTTGCTAAATACCTATTGCTCGATAAGTATTTGCTCACTTCCATTCTTTAGTATCTCCATGTACATCATAACATTGAATAAATCTCCATTCCCGAAGTGAGGTCTGGCTGGACCAAAGCCAGGTAGGACAGCAGCACCAAAGTCACAAGTCACCCATGATTAAGTTTTGTGCTTAATGGTACAGTTTATATTTTATCTTATTCTTGATACTTTGCTCAAATTATGATTAACATTGTTAAATATTTTAATTAAGGCCAGGATACGATAAATACACATTTTCTTTTTTACATTCAAAAATGAAACCACCACCATCATTTATTTGTTGTCTACAGTTCCTGTTTCCACAGAACATACATCTGAAAGGAAAAGCTATTAAAGATGGTACATCCTCCTTATAAGGAATGCAGCTTATACAAACATAATCTCTTAGAATTTCATACTCACGCTTTGAGAGTTTCAAATCCTTGCTCTTTGTACTGCAGTTCATGCCTCATATGAGTCAGCTCTCTCTTCAATTTTTTCACCTGTTGTGGAAAAAAAAAGGATTCTGGGATAATTTTGTGTCACATTTCAGTTTTTAAAGAAAACGATCTGTAATGCTGATGTTTAATCAACTGTGTACCTAAAAAGGCACATTGTGAAGGTATTCTAAATTCTTAGTAAAGGAAGTGCAAATTTAAATGTCTAAATTCTGCAATGAACAAATAGATTTGGGGGAGTCCAGAACAAGGTGGCACAGTTTAAGAATAAGGGATAAGCCATTTGGAACAGAGATGAGGAAAAACTTTTTCACCCAGAGTTATGAATCTGTGGAATTCTCTGCCTCAGAAGGCAGTGGAAACCAATTCTCTAGATGTTTTCAAGAGACAGTTAGATAGAGCTCTTAAAGATAGCGGAGTCAAGGGATAAGGGCAGAAAGCAGGAACGGGGTACTGATTGGGGATGATCAGCCATGATCACAGTGAATGGTGGTGCTGGCTCGAAGGGCCGAATGGCCTACTCCTGCACCTATTGTATATTGTGGTTAGTATTCAAAAGTGGCAAAATAAAAGATGAGCCATGATCTTACTGCAGAGGGGCTGCAGACATACTGAATATTAAACAATCGTGAGCAAAACTCCAGTTTTGACCTAATGACAAAAGTAAGTTCATTGATTAAGCAGCTGAAGATGGCTGGGTCTAGGGGACTGTTCAGGACTCAATAAATATTTGTTTTTAAAACATACATAGGCCCCATAACAGAAGCGTCCAAGTCGCGGGGCTGGAAACTGGAAGTATCCTGAGCTAATTCTGCTACCACGATCATCTATTGCAACAAGTGATGGCTCCCACTGATGTCAACATTTGAAACAAGGAAGATGGACAGGAAAGAAGAAACATAGATAAACAGAAGCTGATGGAGCCACCATTATTTGTCGAATACGTATTAGTTCACAAATATGAATCAACATTCCACAGCTCTAAGCTACTGCTGAATGCAACCAACATATGACTCCACGTAAACTGATCAACACAATATAAAGAATACTTCTCCTCTTACCCTAGATTTGGTTGTAGAAATTTCTGCTTTGAGAATGTCTGGATCATATTTAGTACTAGACGAAGAGCCTGAGAATACTGAATAAAAATTGGGGGGAAAAAAAAAATCACTCAAGCATTTTGGCTTTTAAAAACAGTATAAAAATAAATATGATAAAATTTTAATCACCATAATCTTCATGAAACTTAAGATAGAAGAAATTGCCATCAATTATTTTTTAGAAATCAAGCCACCATTCTTTCCAGATTATAGGGCCTCAATTAACAAAACATCTGCAGGCCCCGAATATCATAAAAATGGTAATAGTTCCACATGAAATGACCAACAATTCCCCATACAGCTGTCAGGAATGTTGGTACATCTCCAAGTTTGCCTTGGCTTGAGTCCAATTTGGAATGGAATAAGCATACTTAACAAGATTGTTTGTGTTTCAACAGAGGACATGCTATTGCTAAATAATAACAAGATAAATACTTTGTTCACATCTATATCTTTAATACTTATCTGAATGATTATGTGTGTAGTAAGTTCTGTGAGAACTCCTCCTCTCTCCAACAACTGTTCTGTGAGATGCTCAGCCTGTGACCCAGCTCACTCACTAAGCTTTGTCCTGCCCCTCCCCTAGTCCAGCTTTCTCCCCCTCCACCTCACCTTAAGGCAATCTGAAGAAGTGTCCTGACAAAAAAGGCCACCCATCCATGCTCTCCAGAGATGTTGCCTGACCCTCTTTGTTACTCTAGCACTTTTTGTGTTATAATTATTTTTTATTTTAAACAGCATCTGCAGTTTTTTGTGTCTGCATTTTATTAATAACCTCTTAAATGGTAAACCAGAGTGTCAGGCTCAAGCCAACTTCAGAGTCAAAACTGATATTGGAAGGCAAATGGCAGTGCTCCCGGGGAATTCCTATTCTATGATCTATGGCTTAAGGCAAGGCATAATACAAGTCAATTCTCCCTATAGATTTTGCCACAAAGTAAAAATCTAAACAACATGAACTAAGGAACTCTTTAACCAAAAGGAAACATTACAAATTCTAGTTTAAAAAAGAAACATCCACTTGCATCCAAAGCTTCATTGCAGAGCGTGTGCATTAGGATCAGTGGAAGAAAACATGTACAATTTATTAAAAATTAAAGAATACTTCTGCATGTAGAACAAACAGCTGGACTGGGAACAGTACTCACAGCTAGTCTGGGAACCAGATTTATCTTTCCAAACATCATATAGCTGTTTGTATTCATGTTGGGCCAATTCTAATCTCTGTTGCTTGACTTGGTAGATTTCCTTCTGAGCGGTTAATGCATCCTGAGCTACTACAAGATAGTCCTTTAACATTAGTTCCTGTTCTCTTCGCCATTGAGCCCGAGGATCCTCCACCTGTGTTGTCTCTGAAAGGCAATAAGCCATGGAATGAGGTTAACATTTAATTTTAAATATCGAAGAAAATGTGCACTATGCACAACGTTACAAGAGGTAACAAGTTCATATGCCATCATTTAATTGTGGGACAATGATTTGTCAGCACAAACAAATTTACACATTTATTCACGTTAAAAAAAACACAAAAAATTGAAAATGTGGATTTATCATTCGTAAAACATTAGGGAAATAAGAGCAGCAGTAGCCCACATAGCTCAGAGCCTGCTGTACCGATCCATGCTCTTTATTCTACTTTCCTACCCAACGCCCATAAATCTTTGATTCTCTTGCAATTCAAAATAGTATCATTGCCTCAAAGATTCAACATCCACAACGACATAGTGCAAAATTACAATGATCTGAATGCTCAAAGCAAAAAATTACTTCAATTTAATCACATGACGGATTTCTTACTGCGAGGCAATTTCCTTGTTCCACACTCACTACAAAGTAGCCGCAAAGCTTCAATTCTGTCCCTTCAGAATCTTGCATTTCAATGAGATCATCCCTAATTATTTTTTTAATTCTTTCAAACTGCACCAAATATATCCTTCCTGAAAACTTCCTACGTTTGTTCCATAATTCACTTGAAAAACAACCCATTCCTTCTCTCCAGAGATGCTGCCCGAGTTACTCCAGCATTTTGCGTCTACATGGAATTTAACTTAATTACTTGTTGAACTTTGTGTTCGCATATTTCCTTATAGTATGAAAGGAGGCTACTTCAACCCATCAGTGAAATCTCCTGCCCCACAAATTTCACTGGTAATCTATTCATCTCCTCATTCCCATCAATTAATCCGAGGTGCTCACTACCGAAAACAATTTACAGTGGCCAATTAACCTATTAACTGCAAGTCTTTGAGACATGGGTAGAAACCAGAACTCTCAAGGACATCCATTCGGTTGCAGATAGAATGCGCAAGCTCCATACAGACAGAATTGGAGGTGTGGATTGAACCTGGGTCACTGAATCGGTGAGGTAGCAGTTTTATTAGCTCAACCACTGTGTCACCTTACATGAGGACATCAAGATTTCTCTTTTTTTTCCTTTTCTGTCATTTTACTATCCTTGTGTCAACCTAATTTTACTTTCCACATATTTCTGCATTGTCAAAAAAGTTAGATACATTATACTTAATTCCTCCCTCTGACATGTACATAGATAGCAAACAGCTGAGGCTTTGATCCCCGAGTCACCCCATTTGAAAATGATCTCTTTATATCTCAACTAACAAAGAAATCCCATGAGCCTTTCACTTGCACAGTAATATTTTACAGGAGACCTTACCGAATGCCTTCTGGAAGATCAAATATATAAGATCCATCAACTTTTATTTACCTACTCAATAATTACATCCCAATGAATTCTGATAAATTTGTTGAATACAATTTCTCTTTCATAAAATCATGCTGCCTGTACATCATCATGTTCGCTCTTTCTAAGTCCTCTATCACTTAACTATAAATTCTTGGATTGCAGCATATTCCAATCATTAATGCTAGACCAACTGGCTTGTATAATTGCTGAGAATTATGATTTTTTGGGGGATTTTTTTAAAGGTCTGCCTCTCCTTATTTATTGTCATCCCTTTAATCTTATTTTGTCAATATATCACCTCATCATTCATGCCTATGTAATTGTCTTTATTTAAATTGAAGACTATAATTTCTGACAAATTTAACTTTGCCACATGAAGTCTGAATATGATATTCTATGTTATGGTCACACCACCAGAGGATCTTTGATATGATACTGTCCATTAATCTTTTCTCATTACACAAAATGTTCTGAAGGCACCAATTATTTGATCGGGTTAGCAAAGCATGGCAGGGAATCCACCTTAAATGCATCCCAGTAACTTGCCACCAGATACCCTTCAAGGTGAGGCAATACAATTCCATAATTGGAACACTTACTTGTATTGTGATCAATGTAATAAACTCCAACTTGTGCATCAAACGCTTCCTCCCAGCCCAATGGTAATTCATCTCCTACACAATCACCAAATGAAAGTGGTTTGGTCCATCTAGAGAACAAATAACAAGAGCCACTCTTATTCTTAGTTACCATTAATTAATAATGCACTTGATTGCAGTCGTTCTCATAAATCTATCCAGTCTACTTTTATGTTACATAGCATCACACATTTATATCATGTACTTTACAAAAAAAGGTGCTTTGGAGGCAAAATTGAACTGAGGAATCTAGAAGTTTACTCAAAACAAGTTAAAAATCAGATTTCACAGAAAGTTGGGGCTTTTTATGTTTTTGAGAAGTTGGGCTATTTTACACACATGGAAGAAGCTGTCATATGTTGAAAAAGATTACAATACAGACCACCTTGAATGACAGCAGGTGGGGTTGCTTTCCTAGAGAGCAGTCTGTATCGCTATTTTCTGTAACGCAAAGCCATGTTATCTGCACATGTGCTAAGAAATGAGAGTTCAAAAACAATAATTGTGTGTTCAGTTATTCTCTCCTCACTGCACATCAAATGTGCAAGCGTGAATTTTATTCTGTATCTTATATTTCTGGATAGTGATTTGTGAATTTTGTGAGCAAATATCCATTAGACGACAGCCGTTACTGAGAAGTTGCCCATACCCAGTTCTTTCAAGATATCAAGCTTAATTCCACAAAGCTCCAGTGACTTGTCAACATGCAGCTTGAACGTTTTTTAGCACGACTTTCCTGATAATTATAATTTTCCTTCCTCACAATTTCTGATTTACAGCCATTTCTGGGATGATACTAAGCAGAGCACCAAATTATCAGACAAGGAATTATTAATTAACATTCCGCTTACTGTGAGATATCAATAATAAGCGTAATCTTCATAAAGCAGTAATTAAATACCACTTTAAAAATCTGGCTGTTGCAGGAGGCTATCTGAGCCTCAAGACTCAAGTGAAAAATGAGGCAGATCCCAACAGCCATGGACAACAATTGCTAGTTATAAATTAAAACTAAAATAATGTAGTCAATTACCCAGGCAACAAAACAACTGAAATATGTTCAAACTCATGAACCAAAGCCAAGCATTGACATCAAATATTTTATTATACTGCCAGTGATGAATAAGCAGCATTGCAAGTCATAAAGGGCATTTGAAGACCGGAAATTGGAAATATTTAAGAAACAGTAGACTGGTATTTTGATCTTGAACTGGTGACTGAAAGATAAATGTGCAACTGTTTCCAAGGATTCTCTCCCTGCATTCACAAATAATTAAGTGCTGCCCCATTCAGGAACAAATAAGTCAAAGAGACACAGGGATGTGCACCATGGAACTGGGCCCTTTCGTCCATCTGTCATTGCCAATCATCAACCATCCACATACCAATCCTACATTAATCTCAATAACTGTGTGCATTGGATACTAGCAATAGTCTGAACATATCTAAACTCCTCTCTAACCAACCTTGGCTAGTAATTACCAGGGATCAGTGAGGGTTTCACAATGATTTCAAAAGAGACTTTGAAAACATCCATGAAGCAGGTTCTCCGTTATCCTGGAAGTCACTTGCGATAGAGATGCAAGTAGAGCGGATGGCTGATCGCAAGAGGGAAGGTGGAGCATATTGCGCTCAGAAAAGGTTACGTGCAGGAATATTGCAAAACCTGTCCACTTCTATGATAAAATGAACAATAGTTTTGAGCTCCGAGTGCACAAATGCAGACATTGTTTGTGTATTGTAGCTCAATTACTGAAGTTAGGGTGATCTTGGTCCACGTTGGGAAATTTCACTCAAATTGGAGTTTGTTGGTGGTGTGTTGAAGTCTTGCAGTAGGAAATATTGGAAAGAGGATTGGTGCAATATTACAGCTACACTTTAGTGAAATATGTGACTGACATGACATGCTGGCTGCTATAATTGCAGCACGCCCACAACTCAACCAAGGAGATCCATAAGACCATCAACAGCTGTAAAATAATATCTCTGTATCAGATAATATCCTTCAAGTACTTCTGACATACTTTCATGACCTCATTTCCCTGTACAATAATGCAGATAGTATACCATTGATATGAAGATCATGGATCATTTGAGAGACAATTCCAATTGTGGTCATTCTAGTTGTGTCTTAAGAGCCTGTCCCACTTGAGCGTCACTAAGATGGCGCGCAAAGATTTTCTACATCCCAAAATCCTGGGGCGCCGCGCGCAACTGCCTACGTCACCAAGCACCATGTGTGCACGTAAATGATGTCACGTAAATGACGCCCTAGTGGGACAGGCCCTTTACTGTCTGCTGCAAGGAATGTCAATCCAAGGATTTTCCCCAAACAGGCCCCCTGCTGTGGGTGGAAAGATCCTGCCAGTGTCACAATGTGGATTCTGCCCATCAAGAAACATAAAGAACATTATCTTCACTACATGACAAAAGCAAGAAAAATATAGGGAGCAGCATGTTACTTTTCTGGACACCAAGCACGTGCCGTCAGGGTAGGCATGGTAGGCAGTGCCTACCCTGACCAAAATTATAAAACAGTAATTATTAAATATAAATGGTAAAGGCACGGGAGAATTATGAGAACACGAAATCGATCTCTTAGCTAGGCATAATTCTCCCGTGCCTTTCATCCGCAGTACATGTAACACGCAAAAGTATGTGCAGCTCACGTGCCGTTGGCGCTGCTTCAAGCCATCAATGACAACGGTCTATAAAGGCAGCTGAAATTCTGCCTTTGCACCGTGAACTGCGCGCATGTGCTGCGCAACGCAAGTTTCTTGGCGGGTTTTTCCAAACATGGATTGTCTTTATCTTAAGAGCATCTTAAGAAACAAAGAGAGAATAACGGAGTTTGTGTACAAATAATGTGGTATGTAAATTTGAGCTACCAGTATATGGTTTAAAGTACTTTATTAAGAGATAAGGCTTTTGAAGACAAATTACTTTATAAAAGTCAACTCTGCCTACAATCTGCTCATGCGCAGTTTTTTAAAGATTTATTAAAAGCCGACTGAGTTTACGGAGAGGAGAACAATCTGCGCATGAGCAGTTTTCTAGATTTTTTTTAAAGCCGACTGACTGCCTACCCTGACTAATTATTCACGGCAAGTGCCTGCTGGACACTTTCCTCTTTCAACCAAGGATTTACAAAAGACCCTTCTCAAATTTGAACGCCCTCAAAACGTGTTAATTTTCTCTATTTTCTCAATGATATCGTCTTGACACTTAATAGACCCATCATAGACACAATGGCTTATCTGAAAACAGCTAGATCAAACAACACATTAAAAAAAAATAGTATAGCAATTAGCAAAGTATTGTATCAAATTGCACAATCTGGACAAACTGTTGGCCGTTTTATCCTGCAAGGGGACCAATCTGAAATCAGCTGTACTTCTATTGAGAACTGATACAATACCAAAAGATTTGCTGCAATCCTCAGATTGCCTTCATCCCAAGACTCACATTGATTATCCTAAAAAAAAAACACACATGCAGTCAACAGCTGCGAAACACGCCACTTCATTCCAGATTAACAAAGTAAGTTAATTTGAGACTAAATTGTAACACGTATCCATGATAAGGAAAAGTAATTTCCATTTTTGTTCTTTATGGAGCAGTCAAAAAATACAAATGCCACAATTTGTTCATTTGCCCATTTATAGTAAAGCCATTGCTAACTAAGGATTACTTCAGTTTTTTAACAAATGGACAACATACATTTTTTTTTATAAATCCTGTGGCAGATGCGCGGATTAAAGGTGCTCTGCTACAATCCTATAGCGGATTAACCATATGGTGTGCAATAAAATTTGTTCTCAAGATCATAGGGGTGCAAGGATGACTGGAAAAAGAACCATTTTTCCTGAACACTAAGGAATGGATACCGTAAGAAAACAAAAATGTCAACCTGAGACGTTATCCCATGCATATTACTCGTGGAAGAGGCAAGGAAGTGGAAGGTGGAACTTCACTTTACAAGGTCAAGCGAAATAGTTACAGTATACTGCATTTTTGTTTCTTCTCAGCATGTTTTCACCTTCCATCCCTTCCTTTTTTGTCCCCCAATCTCTCCAGAACAAAATTGAAGGCATGAAGCAAATGTCGTGATCATATTATAAAGTGTTCCCAAATTTTCTTTCACCTCTATCGGATCCAAAGCATTGTAATATTATATAAACATCACTAGTCTTGATTTACCCAACAGTAATTGCTGTGTCAGAGACTTTTAGCTTCATCAAAGTAAAAGTATGTGTGCTTTGCTATGATTTATTCATGATCAATAGAGCAACATATTCTGAAGTAGGGTCCAAACCCGAAATGTCATCTAGCCATCCCCTCCTCCGCTCTTTTCATCTAGCCATCCCCTCTGCTCTTTTCATCTTTGCCAAGCACTACAAATTTAACTTCAGACTCAAAAGTTAGAAACATGAGATGCAAATGAGAAAAAAAAATCCTTTCTAAATTTGCAAACCATCCTGTTAATTGCTGCAAAAAAAATGACACCACCAGATCCAATGTATTACTTAATTATACCCAGAGCAAATTTCAAGAGCATAAATTATAGCTCACTTCATTAACTCAAATTCACAATATTATTGAAAGTTAATATGCATTCAGCATATCAACTACCTCTAAAGTTTCAACAAGAAATGAACAAATCTATAAATAGCTGTTGTCGCTCAAATAGTCAAAATTCTCTCAGTCACAAACTACATTCGTCGTCCAGCAAAAGCTATGAGGCTGAACCAGATTATTGGCCATGGTAAAAGCAATAAAAACAGGAACGCAAGATCTGTCAAGATGTACCAAGCCGGAAACGGTAAATCCTCGACTGTCATGAATTTGTGGTGATGACAGGTATGGCATTCCTGGCGAGGCTGCTGCATGATCACAGTGTGCCACAGGAACTAGGGTGAGCAGTACCCAGCATTAGCAAGTTTTCTGTATCTACCACCGCCCACATCTTTGTAGCCTTTAAGTTAAATTCATTGTATAGAAAACAAAGGTGAGCCGAGGGGGGCAGCAAAAATGGAAACAAGGCAAGGAGACAATGAGAGCAATCAGGAGATAGCATAAAGGAGTTCTTAAAATTCATCTCTCGACATATAGTATTTTGTTCAGAAGAAAAGAGGTGGGGCAGAGTATGAACAAAAATTAGACCTTTTCATAGAGCTAAACAACATAGCAACAGCTTTTAACCAAAGATAATGATGAGATGTGGGATGCCAACAAAGGTAGCAAAAGACTAATTACATTTAAATGACTAATTACATTTAAATGATAAAAGTCACCTGATAAATACATGCTAATTGCTGAAGGAGGCCAAACTACATACAAAATCTTCCAATCATCTTACATTAGTTATGGTATATGGAAAATGAATGCCTTCTGAAACTGTTAGAATAAAAGGGGAAATTAGTCAACCTGGCTGATTTCAATGCACTTAGCTGCATAAATTAAATCCTGAAAACTGGACTGTTTGCCTAGACTCGACATATAGCAGGGCTCGAAATTAGCGGTTGCCCGGGTGCTACTGACCACTCAAAGTGCCGCCGGGCAACCTAAACACCGAGTCATTTTGCCCGGCTTGGCAACCAGATATTGGTTTGTACCGAAGATAGACACATAAAATTGGAGTAACTCCACGGGTCAGGCAGCATCTCAGGAGAAAAGGAACACGACGTTTTGTGTCGGCGGTGACGGCTGTATTGCATGGGAAAGATACTAGGTGCGGGGTGAGGAATGGTCGGAGCCAATGACGGGCCCCGCACAGCGGCAGCAGCGGCCGCGATAGCGGCTCCATCACCTCCTCCTCCCGCACCCCGCCCGCCCTGATAGCGGCCGCTGCCTGCAAATCCGCTAACTGCGCTTTCAAAACAAACCTTCCCACACGCTGAGGCAGGGAGGAGGGAGGAGGAGGCCTCGGCGTGCGCCCACTCCACCCCCCCCCTTATCCTGGGACCCCTCCTCTCCATCCCGCACTGATCCCCATTCCCGTCTCTATTCAGTCCTCACTGACATCCCGTGTGCTCCCCTCCCCCCCAATCTATTCATCCTGCGCTGATCACCCTATCCACCTCGCATTGATTCTCCTGCCACCCCCCCATTCATCCTACACTGGTCCCCCAATTCAGCCTGTACTTACCCCTTTCCCATCCATCCTGCACTGATCCCCCATCCATCCTGTACTAATCCACACATTCATCCCGTACTGACCCACCCTCCATTTACCCTGCACCTTCCCCTCATTCATCCTGCACAGACCCTCCGATCCACACTGTACTGACCCCCCCCCCCCCTCCATTCATCCTGCGCAGATCCCCCCCCCATCCATCCTGTACTGATCCTCCCATTCAAGAAGAATAGGGGGGGAACAGTCTGAAGAAGGGTCTCGACCCGAAACATTGCCTATTTCTTTTGCTCCATAGATGCTGCCTCACCCGCTGAGTTTCTCCAGCACTTTTGTCTACCCCCATCCATCCCGTATTCATCCCCCCATTCAACACCACTGACATCCCCCGTGCTCTCCCCTCACAATTTTACCAACTCCAACCAACACGTACTAATTCACCTTCTAACCCCCCCCCCCCATCTATCCACCCCGCACTGATTCACACACCCCCCCCTCCCTGACCCTATTGTCCTGGAAATGCCTTCAGAGCAAACATTGACTATGTTTGATAACGGAATGCAATCAAATGTGTTTTAATTCCCAATGTTATTATTTGTTTTAATCCATAAAGATGGATTAATTAAATTGTGAACAAATGAAACATTAAAACTGCAGTGTTCGATGGTCACTGCTACCGTTGACACGTTATTACAGATTTCATTTTAACGGCAAATCAATGCTCTTAATATGGAGTATCAGTACTGTAGTTATTTAATGAGCAACATTCACAACTATACGTACGCATATTTGTTACCATGGTCCAGGATTTATTGACACAGGTTGATCATACGCTGAATAATCCAACCACATTTTTGTTTGGAAGTGGAAAGAACTAATAGAAATTGCATTAATTGCAATGTGTAAAAAGAGTTGAGATACTGCCTTATAATTTTGCTGCTTGTCATTGTGGTATATATCATGTCTTGATTGGTGAATATGTTTAGTTTGTGACTTTATTTGAAGCAGAAATAATATGCGAAAGCTTCATTGAGTATAATTCCGACTGGTAACCAAGCACTTCGTCCGAGCACATTATCGCACGCGTCATGCAAGCCGTCTTAAATGACCACCTAAACTGTCATTTGGCAACTTAAAAAGCTGCCAAGGTTGCCCGGCTGGCAACAGGGAAAAAAAGTTAAGCGAGAGCCTTGTATAGTAATGATCTTATCACGTCCGGCTGTCTGCCTTCCACAGCCTCCAACCTTATCATTTCCCAGCGCCGCACAACCTGGTTTCACCTTCTCCCCAAGATCCATAAACACAACTGCCCTGGTAGACCAATTGTTTCTGCCTGCTCCTGTCCTACTGAAAAGATTTCCACGTATCTCGGCTCCATCCTATCCCCCCCAGTCCAATCTTTCCCAATCTATGTCCAAGATAC
Source organism: Amblyraja radiata (assembly GCF_010909765.2). Taxonomy (NCBI): domain Eukaryota; kingdom Metazoa; phylum Chordata; class Chondrichthyes; order Rajiformes; family Rajidae; genus Amblyraja; species Amblyraja radiata. Next base: position 4,470,595 of record NC_045966.1, on the reverse strand, counting down.
CTCACATGGCCTTCGTCTCTCTAATGACTTCCGCTTTCTGAGCCCCCACTCCATCTTTACTATGGACGTTCAGTCACTCTACACCTCCATCCCCCACCAGGAAGGCCTTAAAGCCCTCTTCCTCAAACGCAGAACCATCCAATTTTCCTGGAGCTGGTCCTCACCCTTAACAACTTCTCCTTCAACTCCTCCCACTTCCTCCAAGTCCAAGGAATAGCTCTGGGCACCCGCATGGGCCCCAGCTACGCCTGCCTCTTTGTAGGGTACATTGAATAATCCCTGTTCCAGGCGTACACTGGCCCTATCTCCAAACTCCATCTCCAACTTACATACCTCCTGCACCCATGCAGAACTCATGGACTTCCATCAACTTCACTGCCAATTTCCATCCTGCACTCAAATTTACTTGGACCATCTCCGACACCTCCCTCCCCTTTCTTGATCTCAGTCTTCATCACAGGAAATAGACTATCGACTGATGTCTATTACAAACCCACTGACTCCCACAACTATCTAGACTATACTATTAACTCTATGAGCTCTATGCAAGAAAATAATTTCATTGCACCCTGGTGGATATGAAAGTAAACTAAACTGAACCTGAATTTGAATGTGAATCTGGCAAAACATTTCTCACCATACAGATCAGGAAATATCAGTGGATAACACAAAAGTGAATTTCTATTATATATGGATAATGGGAATGGCAAGTTCTGAGACCAAAAACAGCAAGTTACCCGAAATTGTTCTAAAGACTGCAATGAGTTGGTCACACAAGGACAGTTCCGCACATCTGACACAATAAAGCTGCGGGCCATGCGAGTTAACAAAGCAACATGTTTTTCTCCCTCCAATCTGGTCTACTTCCTTTGTTGCTCATGATGTGATAGTAAGAGAAAGAGCCATCACACATAAACCTCACAGAGAATCTGCTGAGTATTGTTTAAGATAGATGACCAATTGTTTGGGCAAGGCAATAGGGGTGAAGAAATGTTTTAAAATGGGACGGAAAAGTCGAAGCTAAGTTTAAGGACAAAACTCTGGATGTTAGAGCCTGGGCAGCTAAAAGCACAGCCACCAACGATGGAGTAAAGAAAATTGCAAATGTTTGACAGTCAGAATTGGTAAAGTGCATTCATCTTGAAGTATTGGAAGAGATTGCAAAGATGTCATGGAAGGGTGATAAAAGGATAATTTTGTTTGCCTTTTTTCTTACTGAGTACACTTAATCTCTTAAAAATCATAGCCTCATTTTCAAAAGCCTTAAGTTAAAAAGTATGTGCACTTTCATAATAACATTTCTTAAAAGATTGTGTGCAAACAGATATATATCATTAAAATAAAGCCACGATTTTAAGGGTTAGATTATGGCACACAACCTCAAATTATAATACTCAACCAAGCATCATAGTTTTAGTATTTAATAACATTTCATTCTTTGAATGTCAGGTAGATACTCACACCCTACAGCATACTGCACCACAGCATTTGTCACATTCCATTGATTCAATAAGCCTTTGTTTGTATTCACATTGTATTCACTCTGGAAAACATGCTTTTAGCACTGAGATTACCATCCGGGTGTTTTACATTCCAAAATTACTTTAAAATGCATGCCTAGGATATTATTTGAGTTATAAACAGACACATAGGTAACTTTCACATACACAATTGTCAGCATGAAGTTTCATGACAACATGTAGCCATAAGTATAGAAGTTGGGAGGTCATGTTGCAGTTGTATGCGAAGTTGATGAGACCGCATTTAGAGTATTGTGTTCAGTTCTGGGCACCATGTAAAGAAAAGATATTGTCAAGCATGAAAGGATTCAGAGAAGATTTACGAGGATGTTGCCAGGACCAGAGGATCTGAGCTATAGGGAGAGGGTCTCTATTCCTTAGAGCGCAGGAGGATGAGGGGTGATCTTATAAAGGTATAAGATTATTAGAGGGATAAATCAGGTACATGCATAAGAGTCTCTTGCCGAGAATAGGGGAATCGAGGACCAGAAGACATAGGTTCAAGGTGAAGGGGAAAAGATTTAATAGGATTCTGAGGGTTAACTTTTTCACACATAGGGTGGTGCGTGTATGGAACAAGCTGCCAGAGGAGGTAGTTGAGGCTGGGACTATCCCAATGTTTAAGAAACAGTTAAAGTACATGGATAGGACAATTTTGGAGAGATACGGACCAAGCGCAGGCAGGTGGGACTATTGTAACTGGGACATGTTGGCCGGTGTGGGCAAGTTGGGCTGAAGGGCCTGTTTCCACACTGTATCACTCTATGACTAAGTTTTGCTTAATTAGAATCAGGTTATCAACACTTTCTCATTACCAAATGTTAAATAATGGATATCTATTACATTAATGCTACTTGCTTTAACCAATAGATTTTTTTGAAATCTACCTCTTCTTTTCCGGGGCAAATATGTCACAATATATGTTGGTAGAAATGTAGTTAATCTCCTGTATTCCTCTTATTTTCACCTAATATTTCCAGTTCCACTTTTCCAGCATTACTTTCTTACTCTATTATCTCACCTGGCTGCTCTACTTCCTTGTCTTGTACGATATCATTCCTCTACTTTTACATTATGAAGCCAAGTTAATCACTCAAAATTATACTATATTATTTTCAGTTGAATCCATAATATTTATTATTTCCAGTTTTGCAATCTCAGATGCATTGCATCTCATTTATAAAATTATTTATCACTTTCCTTTATACCAATCTTTTAGAACAAACATTAACACTTCATCTTTATTTGATATTGCACAAGATTTATAACACTGAGAAAAAGCATATTTAAAACGTACTGTATTGATCCCAAGAATTGCCTCGTACAATAATAAGCATTGAAAAAAATATCTGTAGACTTAATACAGCAACTTAGTTTCAAAACAGGCCCTTCGACCCACCACATTCATGCTAACCATAATGCATTCTACACCAATCCCATTTTTCCACTAGCATCCTTATCAGCACATGGGAGAAAAAGGGAGAATGTGCAAACTCCAGACAGCACCCAAGATCAGGTTCTCACCTGATTCTCACAAATGCTCTAGTCTTTATTCTTCTTTGATCTCAATTACTTATCCTGATATGATCTGAATAAATGTTATCAAGTGGAAGCCTTGTGATAGAAACAAGGAAAATAGGTGCAGGAGTAGGCCATTCGGCCCTTCGAGCCTGCCCCGCCATTCAATATGATCATGGCTGATCATCCAACTCAGTATCCCGTACCTGCCTTCTCTCCATATGCCCTGATCCCCTTAGCCACAAGGGCCCCATCTAACTCCCTCTCAAATATAGCCAATGAACTGGCCTCAACTACCTTCTGTGGCAGAGAATTCCAGCGATTCACCACTCTGTGTGAAAAATGTTTTCCTCATCTCGGTCCTAAAAGACTTCCCCCTTATCCTTAAACTGTGACCCCTTGTTCTGGACTTCCCCAACATTGGGAACAATCTTCCTGCATCTAGCCTGTCCAACCCCTTAAGAATTTTGTACATTTTTATAAGATCCCCCTCAATCTTTTAAATTCTAGCGAGTACACGCCGAGTCTATCCAGTCTTTCTTCAAATGAAAGTCCTGACATCCCAGGAATCAGTCTGGTGAACCTTCTCTGTACTCCCTCTATGGCAAGAATGTCTTTCCTCAGATTAGGAGACCAAAACTGTACGCAATACTCTAGGTGTGGTCTCACCAAGACCCTGTACAACTGCAGTAGAACCTCCCTGCTCCTATACTCAAATCCTTTTGTTATGAATGCTAACATACCATTCGCTTTCTTCACTGCCTGCTGCACCTGCATGCCTACTTTCAATGACTGGTGTACCATGACACCCAGGTCTCGTTGCATCTCCCCTTTTCCTAATCGGCCACAAAGGCACAAGTGATCTTTCATTATTTTACTTCCAGTGGAAGGAAGTTCTACTTGTGCCTCAGTAGCCAGATCAATACGTCAAGACGAAGTCTGACCAGACTACTGTATCAAAAAGAACAGGGCAAGGTTTCAGGTTGCAAACTCCTGGATTGACCGCAGAATAGGAAGGCTGCCTGCATCAAACAATTCCAAATGTAGAACCACATTGGAAAGTTTAGCATTAAAATGTCGCACCTTCAGTAGATCACCCTGCCCCAAGCTACTGTGGGCCTTCAAGTACACTGTGGCCAGATTGATTGTAATCATGTTAAGTCTTTCTACTGAGTGGATAGCATGCAACAAAATGCTTTTCACTGTTCCTTGGTGTACATAACAATAAACTAAAGCTAAAGTTTTCAAGAAAATAAAATTGAATCCATCAAGCCATGTAGAAGAGGTGTCCAGACAGAAATGTCTGAGAGTGGGCTCAACTGGGGAGATCTCAAAAGAACTGCCAACAACCGAGTGAGATGGAGGACATTTGTCAATGGCCTATGCTCCCTAGAGGAGAAAAGGGCTTAAGAAGAAGAAGCCATGTAATGATGGAGTCACACAGCACAGAAACAGGCCATTCAACCCAACTTGCCATGCTGACCCATCTACACTAGTCCCACATGCCCACTTTTGTAAAACTAATCAATGGCCTTTAATCGGGAAATTGGAGGCCTCTGACAAAGAAAATTAGAGGCTTGCTTTATATAAAGCTTTTTCATTAGGGCAATCGTGATCAACCTTCGCTAAAATACTGCTGGCCAGTCCTAGTGCAGGATAACATAAAGGATCTCACCCTTTCATTTGCATACCCTACTTGAACAAATACCTCCACACACCAACATTGGCAGATCTCCTGAGAACCCTTAGCAAGAAACTGTTTGTGAGAGCCAATAGAAAAATAAACAAAGCTAACAGTTAGCTTTCACAGCTAACATTTAGAGAGTAGCAGATCAAGGATTTTAACTTATTTTTAAATCAGAGTATTGAGTGAATGAATCAAATAATGGAAAAGATCCAAGTAATTAACATTAGAATAAGAGAACAGACAGATCCCAATGCCCCATAGACCTCCAAAGCACTTACAAACAGAAAAGTGTCAGTGGGCACATATATTTACAGCAGAAGATGTGTACAATTAAAAAGGATGCACAGCACACCTCCAAAAACAGAGAACCACCCACACCATTCACCAGCCTTTTCTTGCAAAACTAAATATGTCCTGGATATGCATATCTAAACTGATCCGATTACCCGTGAGCTTATGAATGCTACAGAAAAAAAGTAAACATTGTTGGTGTTAACAAGATAGACTTGGATAGCTAAGTGGATTGGAGGAAGTATATTTTACAGTAAAATTCCAATAATATGGCACCATCTGGACCGGGACTTGTGGCACTTTGGCAAATTTTATATTATTCCTATTAAGAAACAAACATACTTTTAGAAGTTATGCAGTAAAATAATAATGTTTCTTGCAAGCTCATTTTGAGCTAGGAAATGGGGTCTTGTGATCCAAATGTCAAACCATCAGAGCGTTTGAACAATGAGATAAGAAATCATAACTTTATTACTTTTATACATCAGGAGGGAATTCAGGATAACACAGAAAATGGCCTCAAAGTATAAAAAAACAGCAGAGAGGGTAATATATTAGCATAACGTTTACTATAAGCATGAATAGAGGATACGCTAACTAATGCAAAACAATGTCAGGAAAATTTGGTCTGATCAGTTTGAAAATGACCAAATTTTCCTGACATTGTTTCTGTGTGGTCACTAGCGTAAGTCACTTACAGAAAGATCTGAGCCAAAGCCTCAGCTTTTTAGTAAGAAAGAACTGCAGATGCTGGTTTAAATCAAAGGTAGACACAAAATGCTGGGGTAACAAGAGATGAGGCAGCATCTCTAGAGAGAAGGAATGAGCGAAGTTATGGGTCGAGACCCTTCTTCAGTCTGAGTTACTCCAGTATTTTGTGTCTACCTCAGCTTTTTAGAATCTATATTACAGCATTCGATGAAGGGACCAATTGTTTTGCAGCCATGTTTGTTGATGATACACGAGGTATAACTGCAAATTGTCAGAACACAAAATTAGTCTGCAATAGAATGGTTAAGCACTTCAGAAAATTGACAGATAGAATAAAATGCAGAGCGATAAGAAAGCAGAATATTGTTTACACAGACAATACAATATTCTTGATAAGAGGGATCTCAATAACCTGGTACTTGAAAATGACACACTTCCAAGACAAGGAACTCGCAGTTGATTCTGCTGTCATGTACATGCCGGTCCTGTCCTACTTGGTAGGAGTGATAACAGGTTTACATGGTTTGGTTTAGTTTAGAGATACAGCACGGAAACAGGCCCTTCGGCCCACTGAGTCCACACCGACCGTCAATCCCTACACATTAACATTATCCTACACGCACTAGGGACACTTTTTATATTTACCAAGCCAATTTACATACAAACGTGTACGTCTTGGGAGTGTTGTTGAATTAGTTCATGCAAGTAACTGCACTGGATTTTGCGAACATCGCATACTTCAACATCATGCCCCAGTTGTGGGAAATAATTCATATTGTTATTGAATGGGATGCCACAGAAAAGGGTTGTTTAATCCTAGAAATGTTGGGCTGGTGGTGTTGTTCAAGCTGTACTTCTTCAGGCAAACAGGGTTGCTTAGCCGTGACTGTTGCATGCTGCGCATACCACCAGATTCAACAGCTTCTTCCACACTGCTAACAGACTCTTGAATGAACCTCTCATATGCCGGGGATTAATTCCTAATCTGCATGACTACCTCATTGTGCTCCTTGCAATTTATATTTATTATCTATACTTTTGCTATAGTTGTAACACTGTATTCTGCACTCAGTTTATTTTCTCTTTGTATGCACCCATGTAAGGTATGATTTACCTAGATAGCACGCAAAGCAAAATTTTTTACATTTTATTATCTCAGTACACATGACAATAATAGACAAATACCAGATTTAGGAGAATGAGGTTGAGCAGGTTTATCCGTTATATGTTGACTCATGTGTGACATAGAGAAATAGGTGCAGGAGTAGGCCATTTGGCCCTTCGAGCCAGCACCGCCATTCAATACGATCATGGCTGATCATCTAAAATCAGTATCCCGTTCCTGCTTTTTCCCCATCGATCTTAATTTCTTTAGCCCTAACAGCTAAATCTAACTCTCTTGAAAACATCCAGTGAATTGGCCTCCACTACCTTCTATGGCAGAAAATTCCACAGATTCACAACTCTCTGGGTGAAAACATTTTTCCTCATCTCAGTCCAAAATGGCCTATCCTATATTCTTAAACTTGTTTACGTCCAAATCATTTCTATATATCACAAATAGCAGGAGTCCTAACACAGATCCTTGCGGAACTCACAAAACTAATTTCACTGCTGAAAAGATTATCTACGCCATTTATTGAATTGAATATGTAGGAAATTGTCAGATAGAGAACTTATTTTGTCTGAAGAAGGGTCTCGACCTGAAACGTTACCCATTCCTTCTCTCCAGAGATGCTGCCTGTCCTGCTGAGTTACTCCAGCTTTTGGTGTCTACCTATTGAATTGAATTGACAGATACAGCATGGAAACAGGTGGCTCATCCCACGGAGTGCATACCGACCATCGACCACCCCTCCGGATCCACTTTATCCCACCTTCACCTTGAATTTTAAAGATGTAAAAGTTAGAGGAAGAAGGCAGGAGAATGGGGCTGAGAGGGAAAAATAGATCAGCCACAACTGAAAGAGAGGGAGCTACAAGGCATATGTCGATCTTAGTAATACATTCTGCTTAAACATTAAATAGGTTCAGTATATCATCATGTTTTTTTAAACGGCCAGGGTTTGCCATTGACCTCAAGAGTGGTTAATTGTCTTATGTACCAAGATTAGAACAATGATGTACAGGAAAGAAATGCAGATGCTGGTTTAAATCGAAGATAGACACAAAATGGTGGAGTAACTCAGCGGGACAAGCAGTATCTCTGGAGAGAAGGAATGGGTGATGTTTCGGGTCGAGACCCTTCTTCAGACTTGGAACAAGAAACTGCAATTGCCACCTGGCCCACTGAGTTACTCCAGTACTTTCTGTTATACAAGTAGAAACAAAAAAAACACAGATGCTGGTTGATACACAAAAGGACACAAAGTGCTGCAGTAACTCAGCAGGTCACACAGCACCTCTGGAGAACATGGAAAGGAGTCCGAAGAAAGGTTCCGACCCGAAACGTTACTTATCCCTTTTCTCTAGAGATGCTGCCTGACCTGCTGAGGTACTCCAGTGCTCTGTAAAAAGTCACCTATCCATGTTCACCAGAGATGCTGCCTGACCCGCTGAGTTACTCCAGCACTCTGTGAAACATCACCTATCCATGTTCTCCACAGATGCTGCCTGACCCACTGAGTTACTCCAGCACTCTGTGAAACGTCACCTATCCATGTTCTCCACAGATGCTGCCTGACCCGCTGAGCTACTCCAGCACTCTGTGAAACGTCACCTATCCATGTTCTCCACAAATGCTGCCTGACCTGCTGAGTTACTCCAGCACTCTGTGAAACGTCACCTATCCATGTTCACCAGAGACTCTGCCTGACCCGCTGAGTTGCTCCAGCACCGCATGTCCTTTTGTGTCCTTCAATGATATTCTTACTCGCTGCTTCTTTACGGGCACATTAAATGCAGCAACACCACAACAAACAAACACCCATATGTGGAAGCTAAATAGCGATGAGAATTCCACCCTGGACACCAGAGTGGTTTTGTTTCATGCAGAATAATACGTCCCTTTTGTAAAAAAAACAACAACAATCGTGCTGGGGGTTTTTTTTTGATTTCCCACGGACCAACAATCCCTGGAATGTGAAGCATGTGAACTGTGGTGGTGACCTCTGCAACAGGGAGGGAGAGGGAGAGGCAGGAATGCCGCGCTTGCGCAGGAGTGAGGGGGGGGAGGAGGATGGAGCCGGCCGAGTAGAGAGCGCAGGCGCGGAACAGGGGGTGGGTGCCGGCCGGGGCCAACGCGCAGGCGCATCGATGCCGGCGGGCCGGCGACCGTCGGTGTGGCGCAGGCGCAGTGGGCCGTATCTGGCAAGTAGGGGGGGGAATGAATGAATGGATGGATGGAGGGGGTGGTGGAAGAGGACCCACCTGTCGCGGGGGTCCACCCAGCTCGTCTGCCTGGCGTTGTGGTCGATGTAGTAGCGTTTGCCGTCATGGTCAGTGGCCTCCTCCCAGCCGGGCGGCAGCGGCGGCGGCGGCAGCAGCAGCAGTTGTCGGCGGCGGCCGCACTCGGGCCTGGGCATGGCGTGTCGTCGAGTGGCGGGCGGGCGGCCAGGTCAGTGCGCTCCATAGGAGAGGGGGGAACGCCGCTCCCCTTCGACGGCCGCACTCACGGGTCGGGGGTCCCTTCTCCTCCTCCTCACACCAACAACAACACAACCTCCTCCTGCTCCCTCATCGCCTTAATGCCGCTCGCTAGCTCGCTCAATCTGTTTCTTCTTGACTCCAGGCGGCCGCCGCCTCACAACAACACCAATAATACCTGACGAAAGCCGACTTTTCCCTTCACACCGCGCTAATGGTGGTTGGTCGAGTGTTTCTCCTCAGGCGGCTGCTGATGATGATTGAATTTGCTCGATCTTCGCCTCACAACAACCACAACAACAACCCCTTCACTCACAGTCGTTGCCCGGCGTATACCCGCCCCCGTTCCTAGCGTGTTAATGGCGGTCACTCGCGTCGGGTCGGTCTCTCTCTCTCTCCCCCCCTCAGGCGGACGACGCCGACAACTCCGGGCGCGTGAGTGAGTGACTGAGCGCCCGCCCCGTTCCCGCCTTCCCCTCCCCCTCGCGGGCACGCGCACACTCAACAAGCCCCCCCCCACACACCTCGCGGGCACGCGCACGCCCCACGCACACGCAAACACCTCTCGCGGGCACGCGCACGCTCCACAACCCGCACACCTCTCGCGGGCACGCGCGCGCTCCACAAGCCCACACGCACACTTCTCGCGGGCACGCGCACGCCCCCCCCCCCCCCAACTCGCGGGCGCGCGCACGCTACACATACTCACACGCCCCCCAGCTCGCGGGCGCGCGCACGCTCCCCATACTCACATAGACACACAGAAAATAGTTGCAGGAGTAGGCCATTCGGCCCTTCAAGCCTGCACCGCCATTCAATATGATCATGGCTGATCATCCAACTCAGTATCCTGTACCTGCCTTCTCTCCATACTCCCTGATCCCTTTAGCCACAAGGGCCACATCTAACTCCCTCTTAAATATAGACAATGAACTGTGGCCTCAACTACCTTCTGTGGCAGAGAATTCCACAGATTCACCACTCTCTGTGTGAAAAATGTTTTTCTCATCTCGGTCCTAAAGGATTTCCCCCTTATCCTTAAACTGTGACCCCTTGTTCTGGACTTCCCCAACATCGGGAACAATCTTCCTGCATCTAGCCTGTCCAACCCCTTAAGAATTTTGTAAGTTTTTATAAGATCCCCCCTCAATCTCCTAAATTCTAGCGAGTATTAGCTCACCCCCCCCCCACCCACCAGCTCGCACGTGCGCACGCTCCACATACGCGGGCACGCGCACGCACCCCAACCCCCCCCCCCTCCCACACACACACACACCTCTCGCGGGCACGCGCACGCTACACCCCCCTCCACACCATCACCTTGTGGTCACGCGCACGCTCCCGACCTCAGCCAGGTTGAGCCGGTCAGGTGCTCGGCCGCCCGTAATCAGCGTTGCCCGGCTCAGCGCGCACACACAAACTGCTCGTTACCGTAATGCTCCTAAAGCACCTCCCCTCCTCCTCTCCTCCTCCTCCTCTTCTCCTCCTCCTCCTCTCCTCTTCCTCCTCCTCCTCTCCCTCCTCCTCTCCTCTCCCTCCTCCTCTCCTCCTCCGCCTTCTCTTCTCCTCCTCTCCTTCTCCTTCCCCTCCTCTCCTCCCCTCCTCCTCTCCTCCTCCTCTCCTCTCCTCCTCCTCTCCTCTCCTCCTCCTCTCCTCCTCTCCTCCTCCTCCTCCTCCTCTCTCCTCCTCTTCCTCCTCTCCCTCCTCCTCCTCCCCTACTCTCCTCCTCCTCCTCCTCTCCCTCCTCCTCTCCTCTCCCTCCTCCTCTCCTCCTCCGCCTTCTCTTCTCCTCCTCTCCTTCTCCTCCTCTCCTCCTCCTCTCCTCCCCTCCTCCCCTCCTCCTCCGCCTTCTCTCCTCCTCTTCTCCTTCTCCTCTCCTACTTCTCTCCTCTCCTTCTCTCCTCCTTCTCCTCCTTCACCTCCTTCTCCTCCTCCTCCTCTCCTCCTCTCCCTTCCTGCAGATAGAGTTCTGGAGTAACTCAGCAGGTTAGGCAACAGCCCCCCCCCCGCCCCCCCCTACCCAATTTAGATACAAGGAACTGCAGATAGACATAGAGTGATGGAGTAACTCAGCGGGTCAGGCAACTTATCTGGAGAAAAAATATGCTGGGTGTGTGACAAAAGAGACAAAGTGTAGGACTGAAGAAGGGTTTCGGCCCGAAACGTTACCTATTTCCTTCGCTCCATATATGCTGCTGCACCCGCTGAGTTTCTCCAGCATTTTTGTGTACCTTCGATTTTCCAGCATCTGCAGTTCCTTCTTGAACAAAGTGTAGGAGTACCTCAGCCTGTCTGACAGCACCCCCCCCCCCCCCCCCCCCCCCCCTCCCATGTAGACACAGGGAACTGCAGATAAACGCAGAATGCTGGAGTAACTCTGCATTTCTGGGCAAAAGGTGGCTGGTGTACAGTAAGATACACAAGGTGTCTCCTTCCTCCCACCCCTCAACGTGAGCACAAGGAACTGCAGATAAGCACAGACTGCTGGAGTAACTCAGCCTGTCAGGCAGCACCCCCATGACTCTGCTCCTACTCCAATGTAGACCCAAGGAACTGCAGATAGATACAGTGCTGGAGTAACTCGGCATCTCTGGAGAAAAACGGATGCTGGTGTGAACCAAAAAAATTGCTGGAGTATCAACGGGTCAGGCAGCATCTCTGATGAAAAAGCATGCTTATGTGCGACAAAAATTAGTTTGAAGATGGGACTCGATCTAAAACATCACATTTTCCTTTTCACCAGAGATGCTGCCAGACTCGCAGAATTACTCCAGTTTTTTGTGTCTGTCTTCGATTTATACCAGCATCTACAGTTCCTTCCTACATAAAAGAGACATGGTGCTGAAGTAACTCAGTGGGTCTGGCAGCATTTCGAGTCCTTCTCTTTCTTTGGATGTGGAAGTAAAGAACTGCAGCTGCTGGTTTACAATAAAACACACAAAGTGCTGGAGTATTTCAGTGGGACGGGCAGCACCTCGGAGTTCTTCTTGTTCTTCAGTTGTAGATACACGAAATTGCTAATGTTGCTCTCCAAAAATAAAATCCAAAGTGCTGGAGTAACATAACAGGTCAGGCAGCACTATAATTGGGTCATAGAATGATACAGTGTGAAAACAGGCCCTTCGGCCTAACTTTCCCACACCAGCCAACATGTCCCAGCCATACTAGTCCCACCTGTCTGCGTTTAATCCATACCCCTCCAAACCCGTCCTATCCATGTATCTGTCTAACTGTTTCTTAAATGTTGGGATGGTCCCTGCGTCAACTATCTGGCAGCTTGTTCCATACACCCATCACCCTATGAGTGAAAAAGTTACCCCTCAGATTCCTATTAAATGTTTTCCCCTTCACCTTAAACCTATGTCCACTGGTCCTCGATTCCCCTAGTCTGGGCAAGAGATTCTGTGCATCTACCCGATCTATTCCTCTCCTGATTTTATACACCTCTACAAGATCACCCCTCATCCTCCTGCGCTCCAAGGAATAGAGTCCCAGCCTGCTCAACCTCTCCATATAGTTCAGTCCCTCTAGCCCAGACAACATCCTTGTAAATCTTCTCTACTCTTTCCAGCTTGACATCTTTTCTATAGTATGGTGCCCAGAACGGAACACAATACTCTAAATGCGGCATCACCAGTGTCATAACTGCAACATCACCTTCCAATTTCTATACTCAAGTCCTGTCGAGTTCTCAGTCTCCATTGGTCGCCGTGGACCAAGGAAGAATTTCATTGTTCCATTTTGGTACGTATGCCAATAATTCACATGCCCACTTCAGTTTATTGGGAGGTCCTGTCTCCGTGCTGGATGAATCTATGACGCTTGCTATTTCACAGCACAGAAAAAATGATGACACGACGAACTGGAGGTGCTGACTTATTAAAAAAAAGGGCACAAAGTGCCTGTTTGTGGGAAATTACTTCATGAAAGAGAACGCTAAACAAGTACTGGGCGATGGGATTAATATGGAATGGTGCTTGAGTCAGCGTGCACGAGTACAGCTCGGGTCAACAATATCAAATACTTACCCCACCCCGGTCATTCCTCCTCCTCTCTGCACCTGTTGGCAGGAGATACAGAAGCTTGAAAACACGCACCACCGGACTTGGGAACAGCTTACTCTCTCCTCTGTTATCAGGTTTCTGAATGGACCTTTGATAAGCTATGGTACTGTCCGATTCACCTCTACCCCACTGCGGACATTGGACTTTGTCTGCGGAACTGATGCACTACAATGCTGAGAACTATATTCTGCATCCTGTTTCTTACCCTTTGATCTACCCATTGTATTTGAGTTTGACTTGATTGTATTTATGTACACTGATATCTGATCTGTTTGGATAGTATGCAAAATCAAGCGTATCTCTGTACCTCGGTACGCTTGACAATAATAAACCTAAACTTAAATCTGAATGTCCTGTTTACATGCCGCAGCATTCTCTGAAAACATTGCCTCATGCATACATGTCAAAATCAAAAATATAAGTAGGAACAAGAAAGTGTTTTTATGTAAACAGGGAGCACGATGAATTCTGAAGGATTACTTAGCAAGTGCCCCTAGAAAAGACCAAAATACAAAGTGGTGGAGTGACTCTGTGGGTCAGGTGGCATCTGTGGAATGAATGGACAGATGGCGTTTTAGGTTATGACCCTTCTACAGAAAAGAAGATGGTTTGTGTAGCAGTAGAGGGGTTGTTTGATCGAGTGGTGAAATGGGCAGGTGGATTACTAAAGCAATTAAATGTGAGTGTGAGAAGGTGGAAGAACAATACAGCAAAGTAATATAACTGGTAATGTTAGAATTATAATAGCAGGGACTTGGATGTACAGATTCACTAATCTCTGAAGGCAAGATAAGATGATAGGTCCAGGAATGCCGAGGCTCTGTTCAAGGAGGGACAGAGCCGGTGTACTTTCTGAGGAGGCTCCGTTCCTTCAACGTCTGCAGTAAAATGCTGCAGATGTTCTACCAATTGATGGTAGCCAGAGTCATCTTTTTCACTGTACTGTGCTTGGGGCAGTAGGACGAAGGCTGCGGACGCCACTAGGATGAATAAACTCATCAGGAAGACTGGCTCTGTCCTGGGAGCGAGGTTGGATTAATGGGAGGTGGACGGTCTTGGAGAGGAGGATGCTCCTCAAACTGCGGAGCATCTTGGACAATACAGTTCAACCTGAGGAGTACCTTCAGTAACAGACTGGTTCAGTACAGAACACCACAGGAGTGGCACGATGGTGCAGCGGTAGAGTTGCTGCCCCACAGCGCCGGAGACCCGGGTTCGATCCTGACCAAGGGTGCTGCCTGTGTGGAGTTTGTGCGTTCTCCCCGTGACCCGCGTGGGGTTTCTCCGGGTGCTCCTGTTTCCTCCCACACGACAAAGACGTGCAGGTTTGTAGGTTAATTGGCTTTTGTAAAGATTGTAAATTGTCCCTAGTGTGTGTAGGATAGTGTTAGTGTGCGGGAATCGCTGGTCGGCGTGGACTCGGTGGGCCGAAGGGCCTGTTTCCGCACTGTGTCTCTAAACTAAACTAAACTAAAATCATTCTTCCCCGTGGCGATCAAACTATAACTCCTCCCCCTTCTGTCGTGGAGTAGACTGACTCCCCCCCCACCTTCCCAAATCTTTGCACATCCCCAATCCTTTCCACTTGTCACTTTAATTTCATGTTTCATATATTTTGGGGTTTTATGACTGCTGGCAGATTAGTATCCCTCCTGGGGTACCGTATATGGAAGTTCAGATATTGAAGAACATCCATAAGCAATGGAATTCAAAATACAGAAATCACGCTAAACTTTTACAAAATATTAAATGGCTACGACACAGAATCGCAAGGACAGCACTAGGATTTAGGAAACGAAGAAAAGGAAGCTTACTGGGATGAAACCATGGATACAGTCACCAGTTATCAGGGAATATTTAGTATCACAGAATGGTACAAAAGCTGTCCATTTTATCCTTTGAGAGTTTGCCAAGTCTTTGGCAAAAATATTCAATGAATGCTATTCATCCTGCTCTTTTCCCACAGTCCTTATTATTTTTCTCCCTTTGAGTATTTCTCGAATTCTATTTTAAAATTGACTTGTGTGTCAGCTTCTAATATACAAAGGCAGTGCCTTATAGTTCAACTATGCGAACAAATCCCCTCGCTATTCCTACTTGGCTTTCTGATCCCAGAAACTGGGCAGATAAAAATAACTGAGGGGGATAATGAGGATACTTAAAATAATGAAAAGTTTCATGAAATATTCACTGAGAAGCTGTATCTGGTGACAACTGAGAGTAACAAGAGCTCATAAATTTATAATTACTGGCTAAAAAATGTAGAGGAAAGGAAGAGAATTTTACCCCGCACACTATCTAGATCGAGAACATCTAAAGGCGGATGGAAGTAGATTTTGCAGCAATTTCTGATGAAAGGTGATTGACCTGATTATTACTGTCTTTGTACCTGCTGCTGTTTTTATCCCCAGCATTTCTTTTAGTACTTTCAAAGATCAATTAGTCACATTCCTGCAGAGCTCAAATCTACAGAGATATGGAAGGAAGGACCAGAAATGGCTTACAATTGGAACAAAATTGTCATTCTTATTTTCCGGAGTAAAAATTGTTTTAACACGAGGTCCAACTTGAGTCAAGCTTTGATGTGGCAAGGCATGTAATTGTACCTGCTCTCTGTGTTCTTGTCTGCACATTTTAGATTTATATTATGTTTAAGAAAGAACTGCAGATGCTGGTAAAATCGAAGGTAGACACAATATGCTGGAGAAACTCAGCGGATGAGGCAGCATCTATGGAGAGAAGGAATAGGCGACGTTTCAGGTCAAGACCCTTCTTCAGACTGGTTGGGGGTAGGGGGGCTAAACATGGTATCTCCTTAGTCTGAAGAAGGGTCTCGACCCGAAACGTCACCCATTCCTTCTTTCCAGAGATGCTGCCTGTCCCGCTGAGTTACTCCAGCATTTTGTGTCAACCTTCGACTTAAACCAGCTTCTGCAGTTCCTTCCTGCACAGTATCTCCTTAGTCAGCCATTTTGATGGATCATTAATTTAACAGTGCCTGGGTTGAAAAGATAGTTTAGAGTGGGTAAAATCACCAGTAAATAATATAGAAAAGGATAAAAAGCAGAATATAAAGATACAAGGAACTGTGAATGCTGCAAATCTTGAGTAAAACACAGTGCTGGATGAATTCAGTAGGTCAGGGTGCATGGATAGGGGACATTTTGGGTCGGGACCAAAAAAGTAGATTAGATTGAGACAGAGAATATAAGGCATGTTATAAAATAATCTGTCAATATTTGACATCTCATTAACTATTCATATAAGGAATGAGCCCCATCTCTTTAATAGTTAATTTGAGTACCAAAGTTGCCAGAGTAATTAACACAAATCCCTTCATCGAAAACATACTCTGAAACAAAACAGGTCTAACTCTCCATAGGCAGCTGTGTTTGCATTTAGTGCACAATAGAACCACTTAAGATCTATCAGCACCTATCGGTGCCACGGAGACCTCAGGAGAGGACCCGGCAGCGTTAGTGTAGAGGTTGGAGGGGGCGGTCAATGATGACGCTGACCGAAGGACGAGTCAGACATGTGAAGTAAGGACGTCACTGCCGAGCGAAGGAATGAAGGAGGACTCGGCGAGGGGGGACCGCTGTGGGGGAGGGGGGAAGTGCAAAGGGGGAATGGCTGGGGGGGTACTTGTAACTTTGTAAGCGCCCTTCGTGGGCGACTATTGCATACCGTGGAACGGTTTGCAAGCAAAGAATTTCACTGTGACTTGTCACATGACAGTAAAGCATTCACTCAGTCACAGGTAGATTGGGTGATCAAACAGACTTTTGGCACACTGGCCTTCATCAGCCAGCGTATTGAGCAGAGC
The DNA here is from genome assembly GCF_010909765.2 of Amblyraja radiata. Lineage (NCBI taxonomy): Eukaryota > Metazoa > Chordata > Chondrichthyes > Rajiformes > Rajidae > Amblyraja > Amblyraja radiata. Next base: position 4,453,393 of record NC_045966.1, on the reverse strand, counting down.
AATTGTGAGGACATGTTGCAGTTGTATAAGACATTGGTGAGGCCACATTTAGAGTATTGTGTTCAGTTCTGGGCACCGTTGTAGATTAGTGTCAATACTATATATATGTTACAGCACAGATTATGTTTGCTGCACATTCCTTATGTCACTGATACTACTGGTCCGTCCACAGGCTTATTAGTGAGCTCTCTCCCTCTCTCTCTCTCCAGTTAGACTAGCTGAATGCATGGAGACGAAAGCACTTTGTGTTTCCTCCGCAGAGTTGCTAATAAAAGACTATGGATTCTAATCACTATGTGTGAGTCTGATCACTTCCTACATGGTGTCAGAAATGTTATAGGAAAGATGTTGTCAAGCTGGAAAAGGTACAGAGAAAATTAATGAGGATGTTGCCAGGTTTAGAGGGTCTAAGCTATGGGCAGAGGTTGAGTAGGCTGGGACTCTATTCCTTGGATCGCAGGTGGATGAGGTTTGATCTTATAGAGGTGTATAAGACCATGAGAGGAATAGATGGGGTGGAAGATTGCAACCTTCAAGTGGTCCGCCCTGTTTCGACGAATGCAATCAACCCGGTGTGCACAATCAAATAAGATCAAATAGAACAAGTTGTCCTACAACTTTAGGCTGTGCACGCCATACGCAAGAAGACGAAGAAGCGGAATAGATCGGTTAGATGCACAGTCCCTTGCCCAGAGTAGGGGAATCGTGGACCAGAGGACATAGGTTTAAGGTGAAGGGGAAACGATTTAATAGGAATCTGAGGGGTAACTTTTTCACACAAGGGTGGTGGGTGTATGGAACAAGCTGCCAGAGGAGGAAGTTGAGGCTGGGACCATCCCAACATTAAAGAAACAGTTAGACAAGTACATGGATAGGACAGGTTTGAAGGGAAATGGACCAAGTGCAGGCAGGTGGGACTAGTGTAGCTGGGACATGTTGGCCGGTGTGGGAACATTGTGCCTAAGGGCCTGTTTCCACACTGTATCACTCAGAGGGAGTTCATGCAGTTACTTTAGGGAGGAGCAGCTTGAACACCACTTATCAGATGTTTATGCCTAACTGTCAATGTGACCTTTACCAGAGGTTGCCCTACCCATAAGTGATTGCTAATGCCATGTCCCGTGCTGTTATTTTGTCCAATACACATTTATTTTGGCGCCAGGCTTATCCTTTACATCTTGACTGGTATTATGGCACTATGCATTATGGCTATAACATGTTGAAAACAATTTCCCAGCTACAATCTTTGCTTCAGCCAGCAAAGCCCAGACATCACCTGGAGGAATTTACAGAGATGCAAAGAGGTGAGGCCAAAGAAGGATTTTAAAAGCAACTATGATATTTTAAAATCAAGACATTGCTTTTCACTCAGAGGTTGGTGTGCATATGGAACAAGCTGCCGGAGGAGTTAGTGGAGGCAGGTACTATACCAGCATTTAAAAGACATTTAGACAGGTGCATGAATAACAAAGGTGAGAGGGATAATTAGAGTTTAGAGAGATGCAGTGCAGAAACAAGCCCTTCGGCCCACTGAGTCCGTGCCGACCAGCGAGCCCCGTACACTTGCACTATCCTACACACAAGGAACTATTTAAAATTTTTACCAAAGCCAATTAATCTACAAACCCATATGTCTTTGGAATGTGGGAGGAAACCCGGAGCACCCAGAGAAACCACACATGGTCACTGGGAGAACGTGCAAACTCTGCACAGACATCACCCATAGTCAGGATCGAACCCAGGTCCCCTGTGCTCAAAAGGAGGAAAACACTGCCTCTTTTAAATGAATGGAGTGTCAAATATCTATATTTCCATTTGTAGTGCTATGAGAACTGGAGATTGAAAACCCTACAGGGCGTTCCCGTGGGGTCTCTCTCAGCCAGAGTTCCAGGATGCTCAGCCATTCGCAGTTGATGCTGGATCTCTGCCAGTGGAGGCAACCCACACATGTCAGGCGATTCCTCACCCCCAGTGGAGTGGCGAGGCATCAACTTCATCAATGAATGGGCAGTCAGATTGTTGGCTTGCTTCCTCCAACCAGAAAAGAATAGAATTGAAAACTTTATTGTCACACGTGACAAGTCACAGTGAAATTCCTTGCTTGCATACACAAGGTATGCAAATAGTCGCCCATAAAGGGCACCTACAAAGTACCCCCTCGCCAGGTCCCCCTTTGTTCTGCCCCCCCCCCCCACCTCGGGCCTCCCCTCCCCCACCCTACCTCACGGCTGTCCCACCCCCCCCCCCCCCCCACAAGCCGGGTCCTCCTTTGTTCCACAGGTAAGTGCTGGGAGTAATAGCTCCAACCTGATGTCCCACCACAGAGTAGGTCACTGTATACAAGCGCAGCATTCAATATTAATGAGGAGTGGGTCGGAACATCCTCGCAAATCTCTGCACTCTTTCCAGCTTAACATCCTAGTGGGACAGGCCCTTCTTCAAGGGCCTGTCCCACTTTCACGACCTAATTTAGCAATGTTACAAAATTTTGAGATTTTAAAAATCAAGTCTTTAATTTATCCCATCAGATAAAGCATAAAAATAAGTTTAATTTGACACCTAATTCTCTTTCATATCTTCAGTATTAAAAAAGTTATGGCTATTTTCATACTCGGAAATTGGCATCTTGTTCCCTATTGCTTTTTCATTGACTTAACACAAAAGCTGTGATCGAGAACATTTAAAAGCCGATAACTTTCTTAAAATTTAAGAGAACTGAAATAAATTTTCAGTTATTATAGATTGAAGCATTCTGAAACATTTATGAAACAATCTTACTTAGATTACTTGAAATTAAAGCATATAATTAGTTAGTTACCTAATTGTAGCTAATTACAAAATTCAATTACTAGATTTAAACATCTATCCATTTCTTAAGAATAGATTAAGATTTTTAAATAGCCTAAGTGTCCAAATAAAATTCACACAAGAATTCAGAATATAACATAATTTTAAAATCTCATTGTCATGGGTTTATAGGCCAAATGGAAGGAATTTAATGGTTAATACCTGTAAATTAATGGCCATTTAAATCAGCTTGCGAGTGGGATTTTCTGGAACGGGACCATTTAGAACGTTCAGGAAGCGGTGAATTTAGTCCCCCATATCGGCAGCAAATACACTGCCGGTTCTTCGGGGGGGGGGGGGGGGGGGGGGGGGGGAAATCACCATTTCGCAACTTAAAATGTGAATTAAATACATCTTAAGAAACACTTTTATACATAAAAATAAACTGATTTATTTTATACATAAAAATAAACTTTCTTTTAGCTGGTCCTCCATAAAATCCGTCCCAGTTGTCGGCATGACGGCTTCAGAAGCTGATTTTAAAATCATTCCAGCGATTAACTTGTCGGGTGAATTTTTTTTAAAAACACACATAACGGCCGTAGGAACGATTCTTTAGCAACATCTTGCACTCCTACAAATATAATTCAGGACCAGGTCGGGAAAAAAACCCGTTTTAACCCCGCCCCCCCCCCCTCAAAAGCGCCAAAATCGCGCACACGGCCAGTGGCAGAATTGCAGCGCCGCTGAAGGTAAGTTTTGTAACATACCTACCTAATTCACGACCTTTTTTACGTGTGGACGTTTTTCTAGAAAAACGCCCCGACCTACTTGATGCCACGAGTACCTACGACTAGCTTCACAACCTGCTACAACCTATCTATGACCTCCTACGACCTCGTGATGACCATGCTGCGAGTATGAGTCAAGGGCAAACTCGACAGAGGTCGTGAATTAGGTCGTGAAAGTGGGACAGGCCCTTCAGACTGATGTGGGGGTGGGGGGGGGGGGCGGGAAGAAGAAAGGAAGAGGCGGAGACAGTGGGCTGTGGGAGAGCTGGGAAGGGGAGGGGAAGGAGGGAGAAAGCAGGGACTACCTGAAATTGGAGAAGTCAATGTTCATATCGCTGGGGTGTAAATCTTTGTGTTGCGTGCTAACCAGTCAGCAGAAAGACAATACATGATTACAATCGACCCATTTACAGTGTACAGATGCGTGCTAAGGGGATAACGTTGCTTCCATTCACCAATGAAAGTGATGGCTTCCCCAGGTGAGACTGCTGGAAGTCACTGTCAATGCCCAGGAGACATGCTAAAATGTGAGTTGTAATGAATCCGCAGGAGGTCAGCTCGACACAAAAAGCATCAGATTCTGTCAAGAACTTAAAATAGAGCAGAGAGTCAATGACCCAGATGGCACCCCTCTGTTCATGTTATGGTGCGCTTTGCATACATCATGGATTAAACAGAAAGCCCTTGTGTCCCATTGCATCATGTGGCACATACACATTGAATGGAGCACTTTCTTAATGAGGCTATTCTGATACATTCGGAACAAAACCCCAAGACTGCGCAGCCGGGAAACTTTACGGTGCGATGCATTGTTCCTCTTTATCACGCAAAAAAAAAAAAAAAATCACCACTCTTTTGTAAAACTATTTGCATGAACTGAGGCCTGGACTTTTGAAAGAGCTAGCCGAGAAGCAAACCTTTTCAGAAAAGAAGAGACAAGAGCAGAATATACAATTTATTTCCTGCACAAACAACCTGAGTTGCAAGCATCCGAGACAGTTTAAATGTGATGAAGGCAGATATGTTTGGGAATTTTCTTTCTTAAGAAGAAAATGATCCAGAAATTCAGGCCAGCACTGCTGTTTGATCCTTGCGTGATAGTTTTTTTTAAATCATTTGCCAAAGAGAAAAATATAATTAAATCATCAGGAATGTTTAAAGGGCCTGTCCCACTTTCACGAGGTAATTCACGAATTCTCCCGAGTTTTCCCCTTGATTCAAACTCGCAGAATGTTCGTAACGAGTCCGTAGGAGTTCGTAGATATATCGTAGCAGCTCGTTATGCTAACCGTAGGTACTCGTGGCATCAGGTAAGTCGGGACGTTTTTTTGCAGCCCGATAAAAAATGTCCACGAGTAAAAAAATAGTCTGGATGAAATAAATTGCAACTTTTTACTCGTAGTTAGTTCGTGGGCAGACCGTAGTAGGCCGTGAGGGTAGTGGTAGGTAGTCGTGGGTACTCATAAATATTCGTGGGTACTCGTAGCTCGGCAGCTGGACAGAAGAAAAAATGATAAGTGATAAAAAAACCTTAAGTCAACATCAGCACGTGGCCTTTGTCACTCCCGTTCGTGAGCATATTCGTGGAAGGTCGTAGGAGTTCGTAGATTACCAAAATCTTGATTTTCATTTTTAGGTCCTTTAAACTCGGCAGAGGTTTTGGATTAAGTCATGAAAGTGGGACAGGCCCCTTTACTTTTTTTGTCAAAGCTCAGATAGGACTGATTCAGCATAGTGCATCATCTCTGGTACGCTGCGTAAACACACAAGTCTCTGAAAGAATTAGAACAAGATGATAAAGCTTTAGGAATAATATACAGTAACACGACACAAAGAGGCCATTCAGCCCATCATACCCATGGTGGCCGATTAGGAAAAGGGGAGATGCAACGAGACCTGGGTGTCATGGTACACCAGTCATTGAAAGTAGACATGCAGGTGCAGCAGGCAGTGAAGAAAGCAAATGGTATGTTAGCATTCATAGCAAAAGGATTTGAGTATAGGAGCAGGGAGGTTCTACTGCAGTTGTTCAGGGTATTGGTGAGACCACACCTGGAGTATTATGTATAGTTTTGGTCTCCAAATCTGAGGAAAGACATTCTTGCCATTCCTGGGAGTACAGAGAAGGTTCACCAGACTGATTCCTGGGATGTCAGGACTTTCATATGAAGAAAGACTGGATAGACTTGGCTTGTACTCGCTACAATTTAGAAGATTGAGGGGGGATCTTATAGAAACTTACAAAATTCTTAAGGGGTTGGACAGGCTAGATGCAGGAAGATTGTTCCCGATGTTGGGGAAGTCCAGAACAGGGGGTCACAGTTTAAGGATAAAGGGGAAGTCCTTTTGGACCGAGATGATAATATTTTTTTTAGTAAATCTCTGGAACTCTCTGCCACTGAATGGAGTTGAGGCCAGTTCATTGGCTATATTTAAGAGGGAGGTAGATGTGGCCCTTGTGGCTAAAGGGATCAGGGGGTATGGATAGAAGGCAGGTACAGGATACTGAGTTGGATGATCAGCTATGATTATATTGAAATGCGGTGCAGGCACGAAGGGCCGAATGGTCTACTCCTGCACCTATTTTCTATGTTTCTATACCAGTGACATCCCATTGAAAGAGTTACCGAATGAGTCTCTCCCCATTTGTCCTATTTGTCAAAATATTGCAAATTCATTTCCATTCAAGTATTCATTTAATTTTCTTTTTGAAATACGTGTCTAGAAAATAAATCATTTCAAGATTTCTTCCAACTATTCCTCACAATTTGTGCAGAATTTTAATAAATAAAAAAGAATCATATTGCACTTGAGACAAAAAGTGCAATCTTTGTTATTAACATGCATACTGGAGTCAGAAATTTAAATTGCAACTCTAATTCAGGTGAAGTCACAACAAGGATGTGTACATACTTTTATAAGAAGAGGAGTTGAATATAGGAGCAAAGAGGTCCTTCTGCAGTTGTACAGGGCCCTAGTGAGACCACACCTGGAGTATTGTGTGCAGTTTTGGTCCCCTAATTTGAGGAAGGACATTCTTGCTATTGAGGGAGTGCAGCGTAGGTTCACAAGGTTAATTCCCGGGATGGCGGGACTGCATTTGCTGAGAGAATGGAGCGGCTGGGCTTGTACACTCTGGAGTTTAGAAGGATGAGAGGTGTTCTTATTGAAACATATAAGATTGGTAAGGGTTTGGCCACGCTAGAGGCAGGAAACATGTTCCCGATGTTGGGGGAGTCCAGAACCAGGGGCCACAGTTTAAGAATAAGGGGTAAGCCATTTAGAACGGAGACGAGGAAACACTTTTTCTCACAGAGAGTTGTGAGTCTGTGGAATTCTCTGCCTCAGAGGGCGGTGGAGGCCGGTTCTCTGGATACTTTCAAGAGAGAGCTAGATAGGGCTCTTAAAGAATGCGGAGTCAGGCGATATGGGGAGAAGGCTGGAACGGGGTACTGATTGGGGATGATCAGCCATGATCACATTGAATGGCGGTGCTGGCTCGAAGGGCCGAATGGCCTACTCTTGCACCTATTGTCTATTATCTATTGTCTACAGTTGCAATTTAAATTTCTTGCTCCAGTATGTGTTGTGTGCACTTTAAGAAAATATATACTTGTCACAGAGTGAATGAAGCAAAGATTGACATGACTGGATCCGGGCATGTCAGACTTGCTTTATGAGAGAGATTACTATTTTCTTGAGTTTAGAAGAATGAAAAGATATTTCAACAAAACATATAAGATTATTAACGCCAGATGCAAGGAAGGCATTTCCCCTTACTGTGGAGTACAATTAATTAATTATCAACTTCTGTTTTGAGAAGCAAGGAGAGGGAAGAGTTACATTTCATGTTTTTCTTCACTCCTGTGTACGACAGTGATCGCAACTTCTACTGAAGTGTGGATGGCCGTTGGCTCGCTAGGAGCTCATATCCACCCTTTGACAGGTCTTGTTTTTGGTCCTGCTGGGGGTCCACAGCCCCCTCCTCACCTGGCAAACCAGGTGGGGGTGACGGTTTAGTCGCCGGCTATTCGACCATGGAGCGGGTGGCACGGGATTACATGGTACCCGTGGTGGGGGGAACTCCCCCCCCCGACCTGACCTACAGTACAAAAGTAGGGTAAATGTTTGATCAGTGGTGTTTTATTATTAATGTTTAATGTTTTATTTGTCATTTGTAACTGTCACTGTATGTCATGTTGTCACTTGTGGGCGGAGCACCAAGGCAAATTCCTTGTATGTGAATACTTGGCCAATAAATGTATTCATTCACTAAATAATCCAATCAGTCACCGTAGAATAGTGAATCGCCTACAAATTGATCTGAAGTATATTTGCCATTTAACACGCATGAAGAATCTATTTAACACATTTAATAGATCTCACACTTAATCTCACACTTAATCTCAAAACTAAGATAAATCATGAAAAATGAATCAATTGGATGTTCAATATGGATCAATAATACCCACATCATCATGGGCCTAACAATAATGAAGGACATCAGGACATTTCAGTCACAGTTGTTTTCTCCATAGTTACAATTTAAGATTAATGCTGCAGTTTACAGCCTGTCCCACTTACGTGTCCTTGGCGCGCGACCTCGTCGTCGCGTTGAGGCGCACGGGCATCGTGTGGCCACGCGGGGCCGGTCCCACTGAGAAGCGCGGAGGGATATGGAGTTGTGCGCGAGATCGAGCGATGCTCCGAAATTTTGTAGCGAACAAAATCTTCGCTCGCCACCGGCCTGTCGCGTAACTGACGGCCAAAGTGGGACAGGCCCTGGCGTGACGCAATGTCTCACCTCCAACAGCGGCAGAAGCAGGCAAACGATCGCCGAGCTCGGCCTGGGGCTCACGGCCATTGTGGTCCGGAACCGCCCCCACTGCTACTCCCTTTTTGTGTCCATCTTCAAATGTTGTGTGGTCGCATGAAGTCACACGCGACCTTCGCGGGACCGTCGCGCCTCAATGCGACCACGAGGTCGCATAATTAGCGTGCCAAGGACACGTAAGTGGGACAGAGGACACTGTATGTCGTTGTCACTTGCGGGCGGAGCACCAAGGCAAATTCCTTGTATGTGAATACTTGGCCAATAAACTTATTCTTTCATTCATTCATTCATTAGGTTTACATTCTGATTGCAGTGATTCACTGAATAGGTTTGGAGCTAAGGCGATTCCACCGTGATGTGCGATACAGACAAGAGCTATGCAGTCCTTTTGTGATTGATGGATGATGTGGTGTTCAGCAGTCCTTCCAGCCTCTGGAATGGCAGAGCAAAACTGTGCAAAAACACAAAGTGCTGCAGGAACTCAGGAACTGCAGGGTCAGGCAGCATCTGTGGGGGGAATGGACAGGCGGTGTTTTGGGTTGGGTTCCTTCTTCAGAGTTAAACTGTGGTTGCTAACATAAACTTCAGATTTTTTGTTTTGGCTCATAAATTTAAAATGATGGTAGCTTTCATGTTTCCAGGTGTCCTCCAAATGATCTTTAGGCCACATATCCAGGACAGTAGCAAATTAATCAACCCATGGCTTGGCTTCTTTGTCAGCCGTTATTCAATTGTAGCACCATAATCTTAATTGGAAACATCTGTTATGCCAGCATGCAGATTTTTTTTACCTGCTCAGCATTTCCCAGCAAGTAAAAATAAATGTCTTTGCTTTTCCTGCATACCTTCAATATAAATAGGATAACCCATTTTTCTCTGAGTATGTGTAACAGCTTTATAAACAAAGTTAATTTTATAACTAACTTTATTTCTTGTGGTAATGTTCGAATATATACACGACTGTGAATATTTGAAGTTGTGGTATAGTATAGCGTGTGTAAGGTGTAGTTTAAGGGCCTGTCCTTAGAGAGTGCAGAGAGGGTGGGTGGGGAGGTGGGGAGGTGGGGAGGGGGGGAGGGGGGGTGGGGAGGGGGGGGAGGGGGAGAGAAGGAGAGAGAAGGGGAGAGAAGGGGAGAGAGGGGGAGAGAAGGGGAGAGAAGGGGAGAGTGTATCGGCAGATTTGTGAGTGTGGAATTCTCTGCCTCAGAGAGCGGTGGAGGCCGGTTCTCTGGATACTTTCAAGAGAGAGCTAGATAGGGCTCTTAAAGATAGCGGAGTCAGGGGATATGGGGAGAAGGCAGGAACGGGGTATTGATTGGGGATGATCAGCCATGATCACATTGAATGGCGGTGCTGGCTCGAAGGGCCGAATGGCCTACGCTTGCACCAATTGTCTATTATCTATTGTCTGCAGTTGCAATTTAAATTTCTTGCTCCAGTATGTGTTGTGTGCACTTTAAGAAAATATATACTTGTCACAGAGTGAATGAAGCAAAGATTGACATGACTGGATCCGGGCATGTCAGACTTGCTTTATGAGAGAGATTACTATTTTCTTGAGTTTAGAAGAATGAAAAGAAATTTCACCAAAACATATAAGATTATTAACGCCAGATGCAAGGAAGATATTTCCCCTTACTGTGGAGTACAATTAATTAATTATCAACTTCTGTTTTGAGAAGCAAGGAGAGGGAAGAGTTACATTTCATGTTTTTCTTCACTCCTGTGTACGACAGTGATCGCAACTTCTACTGAAGTGTGGATGGCCGTTGGCTCACTAGGAGAAGGGGAGAGAGGGGGAGAGAAGGGGAGAGTTTTGCGGCAGATTTTCATATCTTTCAGGTAATTAGCACCCTAGCCGCTAAATGGATGAGAATGGTTGAAGGGAGTGTCTTCGAAACGCATGCGAGCTCACTCACAGAGACCTTCAGAGCTTCTTCTCAGATATGGCTTCAAAACGCAGTCTTTTGATGAATAAATGCTTTATTGTTGATGGAAAACAGTAAGATACGTCCAAGTTTCTTCCGACTCATTACTACAATCTTCATCGATCTCCAGCTTATTACTTTAAACATTAGAAAACTCCTCGTGTCTCCGTAACACTGGCATGATTTCCTTTCGATCCGCATGGCCCGCATGGTCGATGGGTTAAGCTTCCCCATCGTCGCTCCAAACTAATCTAAAAACTAAACATCTGCGCAAGCATCTAAGCTCCAAACATGCCCAAAAACACGTCATAAATCTCACCCACAATATAACGGGCAGTCTAAAATTTAAAGGCACATGCCATCATCAATGACATGCAAAACAGGCCAAATGGCCACTACAGAGAGAAGGGGGGGCGAAGGAGTGGAGACACGCCAGACAACTTTTAATAAAGTTTAGCGGGTATTTAACATTACCGGTCGGTTTACATACCTTTTTTTTCTCAACAAGCTTTACTTTCGATTACCTTCGACTACCCTCGATTACCTACGACTAACATGCCGACCTGCTACGACCTACCTCGACTAAACCTTCAAGTAAAATATCGATATTTTCCATGGCGCCCTTTTTTTACTCGCGGGCATTTTTCAGCATGTGGAAAAATACGCCGCGACCCAGCTGAGGCCTCGAGTACGCGGGGACCACTCTCAGGCATGAAGGAGAGTGACGAAGACCTCCTAGGACCTCGTGTCGACCATGCTGCGAGTACGAGTCGAGGGCAAACTCGCCTGAACTCGCGGATTAGGTCGCCCAAGTGGGACAGCCCCTTCACGCGACCTTTGCGGCACCTGGCGACCAGAAAGACGCTACGATTCTTTGGAGACCTCTCCCGACCATAGGAGACCTCTCACGACCATAGGAGCACAGGCTGTAGCGTCTTTCTGGTCACCGCTGAATTTTCAACATTTCGGGTGCCGGCAGTCGCCTGTAAAGGTCGCGTAAGTGGGACAGGCCCTTAAGATTTTGTTTCCAGCCTTGTTTATAGTGAATTCAAGGTAAATCAAAGCGAGATTTCATCTTCCATTTTCTTTCAAATTATTTGTTTCCTTTGGTTTCCCATTGTTCTAATAATAATTTGTCTAATAATTATTTTGGATGCAAGTGACAAGATTGTCAAAACCATGGGTCAAAGCTAAGACACACCAATGCACCATAAATTGAACTACTGATTAATTTTGAGCTGTGAGAACGGAGAGGTTGAGAAGAAGCTTCTTCCCAGAGGCCATTAGGACTGTAAACTCCTATCTCACCAGGGACTAACTTTACTGTAACACACTCTACTGCTTTTTCTTAAAATTGCTGTTTTTTTTCCCTTTTTCCTTCCGCCCACAATATTTAATATGAAAAAGAATATGTGATTCTGTTACATTCTGTTTGTAGTTTGTTTGGTTGTTTGTTTGTCTTTTTTCACAAAGTCCGCGAGCATTGCCACTTTTCATTTCACTGCACATCTCGTATGTGTATGTGACGAATAAACTTGACTTGACTTGACTTGACTTGACATTATAAACCCCATGTCTTGATGTCCACCAGTTTTACCTAGGAAGGAACTGCAGATGCTGGTTTAAACCGGAGATAGACATAAAGTGCTGGAGTAACTCAGCGGGACAGGCAGCATCTCTGGCGAGGAGGAATGGGTGTCGTTTCGGGTTGAGACCCTTCTTCTGACCAGCATCTGCAGTTCCTTCCTGCACAACCTACAAACCTGCACGTGGAGTGTGGATGGAAACCGGAGTACCTGAAGAAAACCCACATGGTCACAGGAAGAATGTACAAACTCCATATAGACAGCACCTGTAGTCAGGATCAAGCCCGGGTCTCTGGCGCTGTCCAGCATCAACTCTTCTGCTGCACCACTGTGCCACCCTATTCTACAAAAGATATACATTGTACTTATTCTACACAAGTTCTCAAACTACCCCAGCTACATGTGTTTCTTCAAGCCTCTCTTAACTACACAAGGTGGCTGTTTGGTATCCAGGGAGAGGAATAAGACAGCTGATGTGTTCACAAGGGTAATTTTAAAGTCTTTTTTTTTTTTTAACAATTAATCGAATATGTGTTTGGTTCCTTAGTGAAAGAAAATTACAGTGACTATTTCTTGCATGAACTTTGTAAATGTCAAAATCCAATTTTCAGATCTTACTGTATTCACAGGTTTTGTAATGTTCTTGCACTGCCTTTGCACCTTTGGATCAGTGATTTGCTAAAGATGCCAAGCCAGTAATTGTAAGTGTGTAAGAAGGACCTGCGGATGCTGGTTTAAACCGAAGATAGGCACAAAAAGCTGGAGTAACTCAGCGGGACAGGCAGCATCTCTGGAGAGAAGGGATGGGTGACGTTTCGGGTTGAGGTCCTTCTTCAGACTGGTTAGGGACAAGGGAAACGAGAGATATAGACGGTGATACGGAGAGATAAAGAACAATGAATGAAAGATGTGCAAAAAAGTTACGATGATAAAGGAAACAGGTCGTTGTAAACTGTTTGTTGGGTGAAAATGAGAAGCTGGTGCGACTTGGGTGGGGGAGGGATAGAGAGAGAGGGAATGCCGGGGCTACCTGAAGTGAGAGAAATCAATATTCATACCAAAGATCCTATAGCGGAGCAAGATAGACCACACCTGCTAAATGCAATGGCTGACGAGTAATACGCAACGGAGCGGAATGTGGGACTTTTTTTTCATCCATTTTCGTAACCGGATCCGACCCGACCCGACTCGCAGTGTAATCAACGTTGCAGGGGAACAGTTTGTGTTAATAAATTATAATTCTGAAAATGAGGAGAAGATTTTTACCAGAGAACTTTTATTTTTACGAGGACGTTTCTGTAACCGGCTTCCGTCTCCGCAACAGTTATCTTTGCTCCGCTTTGGGATCTTTGGTGCGGAGACGGAAGCCGGTCATGGAAATTGGGCCGAAAATTACCCATGAATCTGCCCATGACCGTACTACGTCTTTTTCGTCGAGTGGACCATCTTGCTCGCGATAGGATCTTTGATTCATACCACTGGGCTGTAACCTGCCCAAGCGAAATATGAGATGCTGTTCCTCCAATTGTAAGTGACTGATTTCATCATGAAAGTTCAAAATCCGTAGCTCTGGGCCAGTAATGCACTTTCTGTATATTGGTAGGCACAAAATGCTGGAGTAACTCAGCGAGACAGGCAGCATCTCTGGAAAGAAGGAATGGGTGATGTTTTGGGTCAAGACCCATCTTCATACCGTGTATTGGTATTCGAAAGCCCCCTGAATTTCCAGGAAAGCGAGACACATCGGCCTCGGTGCATGGAAGTGTGGGGTCCGATACTAGAAGGGATAGATTTTATGTCTGAAGAGAGTCATAATGTGATACAGTGTGGAAACAGGCCCTTCGGCCCTACTAGCTCACAACGGCCAACATGTACCAGCTACACTAGTCCCACCTGCCTGCGCTTGGCCCATATCCCTCTAAACCTGTCCTATCCATGTACCTGTATAAATGTTTCTTAATCGTTGCGATAATACCTGCAAACTTGAGATATTTCAAATAATTGGGGCCCTATATAAATTTTTTTTTTAAATTATACAATTAAATTGTTCAATTATTCTGCTTCTAATGTTAAATGGAAAACAGTATTAATGTTGGCATTGGAATTGCTATTGGCTTATTATTGTCACATGTAACGAGGTACAGTGCAAAAAATATTGTTTTGTGTGCTAACCAGACATATTATACTGTACATGAGCATAATCAACTCATACGCACGTATACAGATAGTGGACAATGAGAAAGGAAACTGTGCAGAATTTAATGACACACCCACAATGAAAGTGCAGATAAAAGAAAAGTGCATGGGTCACAATGAGGTAGATTGGGAGATCAGGACCACATCTTTAGCTCACGCGAGGTCTATTTAATATTCTGATAACAGCGGGGATGAAGCTGCTCCAGAATTTGGTGCTAAGTGTTTTTAAGGAGGGGGGATCTCATTAAAACCATTGTTTATGAAAGAACTGCAGATGCTGGTAAAGTCGAAGGATTCTCGCCCCCCCCCCCCCCCCCCCCCACGGACATCAGTCTGAAGAAGGGTCTCACCCAAAACTTCGCCCATTCCTTCTCTCCGTAGATGCTGCCTCGCCCGTTGAGTATCTCCACCATTTTTGTCTACACACAAAATGCTGGAGTAACTCAGCGGGTGAGGCAGCATCTATGGAGAGAAAGAATGGGCGAAGTTTCGGGTCGAGACCCTTCTTCTCCCACTAGTCTTCAGGGCCTGTCCCACTGTACGAGGTAATTCAAGAGTTCTCCCGAGTTTCCCCTGATTCGAACTCGGAGAATTACGGTAATAGCCGTTCGTAGGTACTCGGGGCTCTCGTGGACATTTTTCACACTGTTGAAAAAACATCGCGAGTAACTGCCGTTAGCGTTACGAGGCGCTACGAGACATCCACGAGTTCCGGCGTACCCGCTATGTACATTCTACGTACTTACCACGAGTTTGATTTTTTTAAACTCGGGAGAGCTCTTGAATTACCTCGTACAGTGGGACAGGGTCCTTTACAGTCTCTGCCTATATTCTTTCTTTGTCCCGCCCCCTCCCCTGACAACAGTCAGAAGAAGGATCTCGACCAGAAATGTCGCCAACTCCTTCTCTCCATCGATGCTGCCTCACCCGCTGAGTTACTCCAGCATTTAGTCTCATTGAAACCTATCGGATAATGAAAGGCCGAGATCGAGTGGATGTGGACAGGGTGTTTCCAGTAATGGGAGAGTCTAAAACCAGAAGGCACTGCTTCAGACTAAAATAACATACCTTCAGAATGGAATTTCTTTAGTCAGAGGGTGGTGAATCTGTGGAATTCTTTGCCACAGATGGCTGTTGGAGGCCAAGTCATTCGGTATTTTTAAAGCGGAGATTGACAGGTCACTTATTAGCAAGGGTGGCCAAGGTTATGGAGATACGGCAGGAGAATGGGGTCGAGAGGGAAAAGTAGATCGGCCATTACTGAGTAGGCCCGATGGGCCAAATGGCCTGATTCTGTTCCTATGTTTAACGGTTTAAGCTGTGGTATCTCCTGCCTGACAGGAGAGGGAGAAGAGGGAATGACCAAGGTGTAAGTCATACTTGATTATGTAAGTAAGTAAGTAAGTAAGTTTATTGGCCAAGTATTCACATACAAGGAATTTGCCTTGGTGCTCCGCCCACAAGTGACAACATGACACACAGTGACAGTTACGAATGACTCAGAAAACACTAAACATTAATAATAATAAAACATTAATGATAAAACACCATTGATCAAGCATGTGAACCAACAAAATACCAGATCAAAGGGAGGCTACAGATTTTTGGCTGTTGAGTAGAGCAACTACTCGTGGATAAAAACTGTTTTTATGTCTGCCTGTGGCAGCTTTGACAGTCCGGAGTCGCCTTCCAGAGGGAAGTGATTCAAAGAGTTTGTGGCCAGGGTGAGAGGGGTCAGAGATGATCTTACCCGCTCGCTTCCTGGCCCTTGCAGTGTACAGTTCATCAATGGAGGGAATGTTGGCTGCTTTCATGAGACAGCATGAAGTACAGATGGGGTCGATGCGGGGCGGGGGGGGAGTTAGAGGGGGAGGCTGGTCTATGTGATGGACCAGGCTACATCCACAACTCTCTGCAGTTTCTTGCTGTCTTGGGCAGAGCAGTTGCCAAACCAGGTTGTGAATCAGATTGGATGCCATCTACGAAGCATCTGTAAAAATTGTTAAGAGTCATTGGAGATGTAGCAAATTTCCTTTGTCTTCTGAGGACAGTTTTTTCATACATGTTAATTGAGACAAAAGAAGTGAATGCTGTGAAACATGAACACTGTATTATGATATTTATAAGGTTAGTTCAACAAACATTCACTGTAATGTCTTTTTGAATAAGAAGCTAAACAAATACTAGATAGATGGTAAAAAAAGAAATCACTAATTATGCAAATTACATTGATCCCAAAATTACCTTTGAGAATTCATCATTTATTTTGTTCTGTCCTTAAAATTATCTATTTATGCTATTAATACCAACTACTACCCTGAGGCAGAAAATTACAGCCTCTTTCCTGACGATGACAGACTAATACTAAATAATTGTATGTTAGAAAACCTGATGTGCACAAATTGTTAGCTTAAGAATGCATGAGTTTCCATCTAGGCTGACATTGCCAGCTGCTGTGTTAATACAATGGAACATCATCATTACAGACCTTTTTACAGACTCCTGTTAAAATGGAAGTGTTCTTTGCTGATGACCAGTTGATTCCAATCAACACTTTTGAAGTGCCCATCACACACATAGATTTAGAGTCAATTGGAAAGTTGCTAAACCGAAGCATATCGCATGCACTGTTGACAAGAAATTTAATTTGACCAGTTACAACAAAGCTGTGAATGAAACAGTGAGCGACTTATCCAGGGCGTCATAAAAAAACCTTGACTGTCTATCAATAATCAAAAGTGTTAACTTATCATTTGCATCAATGCAGAAAAATGCAAGGGCCGCAACAACATAGACACAGAGGAAATAGACACAGAGTGCTGGAGCAACTCAGCGGGTCAGGCAGCATCTCTGGAGATAAACAATAGGTGACGTTTCACAGAGTGCTGGAGTAAATCAGCGGGTCAGGCAGCATCTGTGGAGAACATGGATAGGTGACGTTTCACAGAGTGCTGGAGTAACTCAGCGGGTCAGGCAGCATCTGTGGAGAACATGGATAGGTGACGTTTCACAGAGTGCTGGAGTAACTCAGCGGGTCAGGCAGCATCTGTGGAGAACATGGATAGGTGACGTTTCACAGAGTGCTGGAGTAACTCAGCGGGTCAGGCACCTAACGTGGTCGCTTGAGCCGTACGGCCTCGCGGGGCCGGTCCCACTTCGATCGCCGGAGCCGTATGGAGTCGTGCGAAGCTGGTCCCGAAAAACTGAGCGTGTTCAAAAATTTTGCGCGGCAGCCACCTCGACGCCATACGCACCGCCTCGACGGGCGTGCGCAGAGTCTTGACACCGTACATCACGCGCGAATTTCCCGCGGATTTCGCTCGAACTTCACGTCACCCACTCAACCTCCACGGGGCCCCCGCTTCCAGTTTGGTCGCACTTGCCGCATGCAGGTTGCATGCTCGTGGGACAGGCCCTTACTCCAGCACTCTGTGATGTTCCTCTAATGAGACTACACCACACACTTCCCATCTTTGAAACACGAAACACAATGCCTTGTTTCCTCCATCATCGTTACTTTTTTGCATATCTTCCATTCATCGTTCTTTATCTCCACATCACCGTCTATATCTCTCGTTTCCCTTTTCCCCGACCAGCCTGAAGAAGGGTCTCGACCCGAAACGTCATCCATCCCTTCTCTCCAGAGATGCTGCCTGTCCCGCTGAGTTACTCCAGCATTTTGTGTCATTCTTTCTTTGTGTGTCTGGTGCTTATAATTTGCCGTTTAAACACTAGATGGCCCACTGATGTGAGTGAGCAGGTTGCACAACTTGTACACAAATCTGCTCCAGCATTTTGAGTCCATCCTCAGTATAAATCAGCATCCGCAGTTCCATTTGATTGCACTGTGCAACTTACAAGACTAAATTCCTTGTATGCTTTTAAATATTTTGAAGGCCAGACACAGGGCATTCATGTCCGATGATACAGTGGCCTACATGAAGTCCAGATACGACCTTGGTAAGGCCATCAAAAAGGCCAAAAGGGACTTCTGCTCCAAACTGGAGGACGAGACAGATGTTCGGCAGCTGTGGCAGGGCCTGAATGCAATCACCTCCTACAAGGCAAAACCAGGAGGCAGCTCGAATGTCGGTGTAACATCACTCCCTGACGAGCTCAATGCGTTTTACGCACGCTTTGATAGGGAGAATACTGATGTGCCTTCCCGAGCCCCCATTCGCTGTGATGGCATTTCAGTCTCAGTTACAGAGGCCGACGTCAGGAAATCCTTCAGAGGGGTGAACCCTCGGAAAGCACCTGGACCTGATGGTATACCCGGTCGTGTTCTAAAAACCTGTGCGGACCAACTGGCGGGAGTTTTTACGGACATTTTCAACCTCTCACTTCTGAGGTCTGAGATCCCCACCTGCTTTAAAAGGGCATCAATTATACCAGTGCCCAAGAAGAGTAAGGTGACGTGCCTCAATGACTATCGACCAGTGGCACTAACGCCGGTGGTGATGAAATGCTTTGAGAGGTTGATCATGGAGCAAATCAACTCCTACCTCGACAAAAACCTGGACCCACTGCAGTTCGCGTACCGCCACAACAGATCAACGGTGGATGCGATCTCGCTGGCCCTCCACTTCGCTCTGGACCGCTTGGACACCAAAACCCATATGTCAGACTGTTATTCATCGATTACAGCTCGGCATTTAACACAATCATCCCCTCCAAGCTGGTTACCAAACTCGCAGAACTGGGTCTCTGCGCATCCCTCTGCAATTGGATCCTCGACTTCCTCATTCACAGAACACAGTCTGTTCGTATTGGTGGAAATGTGTCAGCCTTGATAACAATCAGCATGGGAGCACCTCAAGGCTGCGTGCTCAGCCCCCTGCTGTACTCACTCTATACCCATGACTGCGTAGCCGGTCACAGTGCGAACTCCATCATCACGTTCGCTGACGACACCACTGTTGTGGGACGTATCACTGATGGGGATGAGTCAGAGTATAGAAGAGAGATCGAGCAACTGTCCATATGGTGCCAGCGCAATAACCTGGCCCTCAACACCAGCAAAACCAAGGAACTGATTGTGGACTTTGGAAGGAGTAGGAGGGGAACCCACAGCCCCATTTATATCAACGGGTCGATGGTTGAAAGGGTCAAGAGCTTCAAATTCCTGGGCGTGCACATCTCTGAAGATCTTTCCTGGTCCGAGAACACTAATGCAATTATCAAGAAAGCTCATCAGCGCCTCTACTTCCTGAGAAGATTACGGAGAGTCGGTTTGTCAAGGAAGACTCTCTCTAACTTCTACAGGTGCACAGTCGAGAGCATGCTGACCGGTTGCATCATGGCTTGGTTCGGCAATTTGAGCGCCCTGGAGAGGAAAAGACTACAAAAAGTAGTAAACACTGCCCAGTCCATCATCGGCTCTGACCTTCCTTCCATCGAGGGGATTTATCGCAGTCGCTGCCTCAAAAAGGCTGGCAGTATCATCAAAGATCCACACCATCCTGGCCACACACTCATCTCCCTGCTACCTTCAGGTAGAAGGTACAGGAGCCTGAAGACTGCAACAACCAGGTTCAGGAATAGCTACTTCCCCACAGCCATCAGGCTATTAAACCTGGCTCGGACAAAACTCTGATTATTATGAACCCATTTTCTGTTATTTGCACTTTATCAGTTTATTTATTCGTGTGTGTATATATTTATATTATGGTATATGGACACACTGATCTGTTTTGTAGTAAATGCCTACTATGTTCTGTGTGCTGAAGCAAAGCAAGAATTTCATTGTCCTATACAGGGACACATGACAATAAACTCACTTGAACGTGAACAATATTTCAGATGTGCTGGCAGTGGGTCCTTTCTGAGTCATTTGTAACTGTCACTGTATGTCATATTGTTACTTGTGGGCGGAGCACCAAGGCAAATTCCTTGTATGTGAATACTTGGCCAATAAACCTACTTACTTACTTACTTACTTTAGTACTTAATGTACTAATTAGTGGCATTAGGCGGCACGGCTACCGGCTGGAAGGCGCTCCCGTGTGAGCGGCCTGGGTCCCGGCTGGAAGGCGCTCCCGTGGGGGCAGCCCGGTGCGGGGCTGACACGCTGCCGTGTGGGCGGCCCTGCTACTGGCTGGAAGGCGCTCCGGTGAGGGCGGACCGGCTCCCGGCTGGAAGGTGCTCCCGTGGGGGCAGCCCGGTGCGGGGCTGAGACGTTGCCGTGTGGGCGGCCCGGTGCAGGGCGGAGACGGTGCTCCGGTGGCTGAGGCGGCGGCGACCTGGATCCGGGGCTCGGCCGCGGGCCAGTGGATGACAATGTCGGGAGCTCACAGGGCACAGGCTGGTGCCTGTTTTCCGGAGCACCCGTTGCAACAGCTGCGTCCGCTGGAATGGAGGGCGGCAGCTTCGACCACCCCCGGGCCGCGGAGCTTGAACCGCGGGACTGACTTACCATCGCCCGGTGGGGTATCGCCTCGGCGCAGAGGGAGAAGAGGAGGGAAGAGACAGTAACTCTAAGACTTTTGCCTCCATCACAGTGAGGAGGTGTTTGGTGAACTCACTGTGGTGGATGTTAATTTGTGTTTATTGTGTGTTGTTATTGTTACATGTATGGCTGCAGGCAACAACATTTCGTTCAGACCGAAAGGTCTGAATGACAAATAAAGGATTCAATTCAATTCAATTCAATTCATTAATTTGCAAAATATTTAGACGGTATAACTATTTCTACATTAATTATTATGTATAATTAAAGCTGGATATACATAATATCCTGGCATTAAGAAGGCACTAGGACCAGTCCAGAGTCAGACAGCCCCCCTCAAATCCTCCACTGGGGAAGTAATCACAGACGAATGGCAGCCGATGGAGAGAAGGGTGGAACACTACTTCGGCCTCTACTCAAGAGAGAACACTGTGTCCCCTCAGCTCTTGATGCCATCGAGTGCCTGCCGACCATGGATGAGTTAGACACAGGGCCGGCGGTAGATAAGCTCAGCAAGGCCATTGACAGCCTGGCCTCAGGCAAGGGCCCAGGCAGCGACGGGATTCCCCCTGACCTGTTCAAGCATTGCAAGACTAAATAATGTGTTGGATATTTAACCTCACATGAAGTATTCACAAAAATGTCACAACGTACTGGAGTAACTCAGCGTGTCAGGCAGCATCTGAGTTGGTTCAGAATGCTGCTGCTCTCCTTTTAACTGGAACTCGAAAGAGGGAGCACATAACACCAATTCTGGCCTCCCTCCACTGGCTCCCGGTGCACTCTCGAGTTCATTTTAAAATTCTGTTATTTGTTTTTAAATCTCTGAATGGGCTCGCCCCGCCTTACCTCTCTGAGCTGCTCCACCCATACACTCCTGCCCGGTCCCTCAGGTCAGCTGATCAGCTGCTCCTGGAGGTACCGAGGTCTAAGCGGAAGCTCAGAGGGGATAGAGCCTTCTCTGTTGCTGCTCCGGCACTCTGGAACGCTCTGCCGTTGCACGTCAGACAGGCCCCCTCACTGTCCATCTTCAAAGCCAGTGTTAAAACACATTTATACTCCCTGGCTTTTGACCATGCATGAGACTTTGCTCCTGTTTTTAGTGTTTTTAATATTTCTTTATTTTGAATATCTTTACTTACTCCATCTTTTAAATTGTTATTATTGGTGTGTATTAACTTTTTTGTCAATGATTAGTGATGTACAGCACTTTGTTGCAACTATGATTGTTTTTAAAGTGCTCTATAAATAAAATTATTATAAAATTATTATTATTATCTGTGGAGAACATGGATAGGTGACGTTTCACAGAGTGCTGGAGTAACTCAGCGGGTCAGGCAGCATCTGTGGAGAACATGGATAGGTGACGTTTCACAGAGTGCTGGAGTAACTCAGTGGGTCAGGCAGCATCTCTGACGAACATGCATAGGTGGCATTTCAGGTTGAAACCCTGTTGAAAAGTCACCTATCCAAGTTCTCCAGAGAAGCGGCCTGACCCGCTGAGTTACTCCAGCACTTTGTGTCTTTTCTTTTTGCAAACCAGCATTTGCAGTTCTTGAGCAGAAACGATACCCATTCCTTCACTCCAGAGATGCTGCCTATCCCGTGAGTTGCTCCAGTTTTTTGTGTCTATCTTCAATTATTTGTGTCGACATGAAGTTCTGTATGTTTGGAGAGTGCTGAGAATCTTTGGAGTTCTCCAGCCAATGTCTCCAGTCAATGGTCATTCATTGAGTGTATCTGAGACACTAATGAGTAGCTTCAGAACATTAAGGGAATTTTGAGATTGGGCAAGAAAGTTGGCTTGAACAAGGATTAGCCATGATTGCTTTAATGGGCAGGTGTTAAGAGTGGTTACCTGTTATTTGTACTGAGAATGCAACAATGAACTAACTACTTGCTGCAGTTTTAATGACTCGTTAACACAATAACAATACCAAATAAATATACAATAATCAGTATCATTAGTAACCAGACCATTATGGGATGTAATGCTGAGGCTCTTTTATGCACTGGTCAGGCTGCAGTTGGAATATTGTGAGCAATTTTGGGCCCCATATCTGAGGAAGGATGTGCTGGCTCTGGAGAGGGTCCAGAGGAGGTTTAGGAGAATGATCCCAGGAATGAGTGGGTTAGCATATGATGAGCGTTTGTCGGCACTGGCCCTGTACTCGCTGGAGTTTAGAAGGATGCGTGGGTACATCATTGAAACTTACTGAATAGTGAAAGGCCTGGATAGAGTGGATGTGGAGAGGATGTTTCCACTAGTGGGAGAGTCTAGGGCCAGAGGGCACAGCCTCAGAATTAGAGGACGTTCCTTTAGGAAGGAGATGAGGAGGAATTTATTTTGTCAGAGGGTGGTGAATCTGTGGAATTCTTTGCCACATATGACTGTGGAGGCCACAAGTCAATGGATATTTTTAAGGTAGAGATAGCTAGATTCTTGATTAGTACAGGTGCCAGGGGTTATTGTGGAGAACATGGATAGGTGATGTTTCACAGAGTGCTGGAGTAACTCAGCAGGTCAGGCAGCATCTGTGGAGAAAATGGATAGGTGACATTTCACGGAGTGCTGGAGTAACTCAGCAGGTCAGGCAGCATCTGTGGAGAACATGGATAGGTGACGTTTCACAGAGTGCTGGAGTAACTCAGCGGGTCAGGCAGCATCTGTGGAGAACATGGATAGGTGACGTTTCACAGAGTGCTGGAGTAACTCAGCGGGTCAGGCAGCATCTGTGGAGAACATGGATAGGTGACGTTTCACAGAGTGCTGGAGTAACTCAGCGGGTCAGGCAGCATCTGTGGAGAACATGGATAGGTGACGTTTCACGGAGTGCTGCAGTAACTCAGCGGGTCAGGCAGCATCTGTGGAGAACATGGATAGGTGACGTTTCACAGAGTGCTGGAGTAACTCAGCGGGTCAGGCAGCATCTGTGGAGAACATGGATAGGTGACGTTTCACAGAGTGCTGTAGTAACTCAGCGGGTCAGGCAGCATCTCTGGTGAACATGGATAGGTGACGTGGAGGAGCCCAGGACAGATTCTTGATTAGTACAGGTGTCAGGGATTATTGTGGAGAAGGCAGGAAAATGGGGTTAGGAGGGAGAGATAGATCAGCCATGATTGAATGGAGGAGTAGACTTGATGGGCCGAATGGCCTAATTCTGTTCCTGAACTTTTTATTTTTTTCTCTTCCCCCATTATGTTTACATATTCACATATTATGTTGTGCTGCAGCAAGTAAGAATTTAATTGTCCCATCTGGGTCATATGACAATAAAACACTCTTGACTCTTGATCACAAGAAAGAGCTAGATAGGGCTCTTAAAGATAGCGAAGTCAGGGGATATGGGGAGAAGGCAGGAACGGGGTACTGATTGGGGATGATCAGCCATGATCACATTGAATGGCGGTGCTGGCTCGAAGGTCCGAATGGCCTACTCCTGCACCTATTGTCTATTATGAACTGATGAAAACAAAGTACACAGTGCGATCAAATCAAACTCCATCGTAAATTGTGCTGAGGTAAAATTGTGGAAGGAACCTTACCTCAGCAGGAGAGAAGCTGTTCTTGAATCTGGTAGACGAAAATGCTGGAGAAACTCAGCGGGTGAGGCAGTATCTACTGAGCAAAGGAAATAGGTGATGTTTCTGGTCGAGACCCTTCTTCAGACTGATGTGGAGGTGGGGGGGGGGGGGGGGCGGGAAGAGGAAAGGAAGAGGCGGAGACAGTGGGCTGTGGGAGAGGTGGGAAGGGGAGGGGAAAGAGAGAGAAAGCAGGGACTACCTGAAATTGGAGGTCAATGTTCATACCGCTGGGGTGTAAACTACCCAAGCGAAATATGAGGCACTGCTCCTCCAATTTACGGTGGGCCTCACTCTGGCCATGGAGGAGGCCCAGGACAGAAAGGTCGGATTCAGAATGGGAGGGGAGTTGAAGTGCTGAGCAACCGGGAGATCAGGTTGGTTATTGCGAACCGAGCGGAGGTGATGTGCGAAGCGATCGCCAAGCCTACGCTTGGTTTCACCGATGTCGAGCAGCTGACACCTAGAGCAGCGGATGCAATAGATGAGGTTGGAGGAGGTGCAGGTGAACCTCTGCCGCACCTGGAAAGACTGCTTGGGTCCTTGAATGGAGTCAAGGGGGGAGGTAAAGTGACAAGTGTAGCATTTCCTGCGGTTGCATCTTGAATCTGTTCTTGAATCCTTCTGGGTTTCGGCCCGAAACGTTGCCTATTTCCTTCGCTCCATAGATGCTGCTGCACCCGCTGAGTTGCTCCAGCAATTTTGTCTACCTCCGATTCTCCAGCATCTGCAGTTCCTTCTTGAACACTACACTGACTCTGTTGCCGTTCATACCTCCTCCTGCCTACTTGTGGTCACTTGAACTTCTCCAGCCACCACTCATTGGGCCAGGCTTCTTGCCGTTTGCCACTCCTCCTCATCTCAACGTGGGGTCTTATTTCAATGTGAGGCAATATGTTATGTAGCTGAAGACAGGCACAAGATGCTGGAGTAAATGGCCTGTCCCACTTCCACGACCTAATTCACGACCTCTGCCGAGTTTGCCCTTGACTCGTACTCGCAGCATGGTCGTAGGTAGGTCGTAGCAGGCCGTGATGCTAGACGTAGGTACTCGTGGCATCAAGTAGGTCGGGGCGTTTTTCTAGCCTGATGAAAAATGTACACGAGTAAAAAAGGTCGTGAAAGTGGGACAGGCCCCTAACACAGCGGGACAGGCAGCATCTCTGGAGAGAAGGAATGGATGACGTTTCGGTTCGAGGCCCTTCTTCAGATCAGGTAGTTTTGTTTCACTCTATGGTCCACAAATTAAATTTCGGGGGGGAACTGATCGACCTGTAAGTCATATGACTGAGGCCTTGTAAGCCTAAACAGAGGACTGTGCAAATCTGTGGAATCCTACAGGCCTTTCAGCCTTGTGACTCAACACTTCGATGGAGTTATTTAATTGGAACCATAGAGACAAAGATCCATGCAACAGGGAAACAGGCCCTTCGGCCCAACTTGCCCGTGCCCCATCTACACTAGCCCCATCTGCCCGCGTTTGGCCCTTATCCTTCTGAAACTTTCCTATCCATGTACCTATCCAGATGCCTTTTAAAAGCTGTGATAAACCTGCATCAACGACCCCATCTGGCAGCTCGTTCAGTACACCCACCACCCTCTGTGTGAAAACGTTGCCCCTCAGGTTCCAATTAAATTTTCCCTCTCACCATATTAGTCTTGGAAAATGGATACAACTGCAGATGCTGAAATCTGAAACTAAAACAGGAATGCTGGAAGATCTCAGCCAGTCTGGCAGCATCGGTGGAAAGAGAGCGGCTTGTAAACTGATTGTTAACTGGTTTTCTCTTTCCACAGAGGTTGCTGGACTGCCTGAGTTCTTCCAGCATTTATATTTTTATCCAATTCTCTCCCATTTTTCTACTCATTATGCCACCGTGATTTTTGCTACATTTAAAGTTCCATATAAACAGAAACATAGAAAACTATATGTCGTAAAATCTTTTCTGTAATCATGTCATATCAGGATTAGTGTCAAATGTTCTTTATTAATATTCCTGGGATATGTTTGTATATATGTATATTCCTCCCTTAATAATCAACATTTGAGACTAATCTTGATGCGACATGATTACATGTATATATATATATATATATACGTATTTATGTGCGTGTATATTTGGGCATAGGTGTGTATGTATACGTGTGTGTTTTCATGTTCATGCGTGTACATACGTGTGTGCATGTCCATGTGTGTGTACATGTGCATATGTGTACATGTGTGTGTGTACTTGTGCGTGTGTTGTGTGTGTGTGCGTGTACATGTGTGTGCGCACGTGTACATGCATGTGTGTATACATATGTGTGTGTATGTGTAAACATGTGTGTACATATGTGTGTGCATGAGCATGTGTGTGTGTGCATGTGCGTGTTCGCCTGTGTACATATGTGTGTGCATGTACATGTGTGTATACATGTGTGCATGTGCACGTGCACGTGTGTGTGTACATGTGCATGTTTGTGTGTGTGTGCATGTACATGTGTGTGCGTGTACATGTGTGTGTGTGCGTGTGTATGTGTGTGTACATGTGTGTGTATGTGCATGTACATGTGTGTGT
Organism: Amblyraja radiata; assembly: GCF_010909765.2. Classification (NCBI taxonomy): domain Eukaryota; kingdom Metazoa; phylum Chordata; class Chondrichthyes; order Rajiformes; family Rajidae; genus Amblyraja; species Amblyraja radiata. The sequence goes on along the minus strand of NC_045966.1, from coordinate 4,426,680 downwards.
GCGTGTGTGCATGTACACGTGTGTCCACATGTGTGTGTGTACCTGTGTGTGTCCGTGTGTGTGTCCGTGTGCATGCACGTGTGTGTGAGCTGGGGTGGGGAGGGATGGCTGGCAGCTCATGGTGCCACTAAGACCTTGATGACAGATCTTCTAGAAGGCGGTCAAATTGATGTTCTTCTCTGATTCACAATCTAAGGCCAAGAGGAATTTTTTTTTGGTGGTCATTTTGCCAAATTTGCACCAACAAATGGCCACTAAAGCTTCCTAAACCAAGCAGGCCGTGGAAATGATTTGAGGAAACTATTTTAAGTGCGTGTCCTGATTGACAGGAAGGGATGGCATTGAAGCTGGTGATCTCTAGAACTGTGGTCCACAAGGTCTCTGCCCTCCGGGAGTGGCACTGTGGCGCAGAGGTAGAGTTGCTGCCTGACTGCGCCAGAGACGCGGGTTCGATCCTGACCATGGGTGCCGTCTGTAGGGAATTTGTACGTTCTCCCCGTGACTGCGTGAGTTTTCCTACAAGATCTTCGGTTTCCTCCCACACTCCAATGAATGTACAGGTTTGTAGGTGAATTGGTTTTGTATAAATGTAAAATTGTCCCTAGTGTGAGTAGGATGGTGTTGATGTACGTGGATCGCTGGTCTGCGCGGACCCGGTGGGCCGAAGGGCCAGTTTCTGTGCTGTATCTCCAAACTAAACTACTCTCCACTCTCTGGGGCATCTTGGTGGGCATGGATGGGTAGGGCTGAAGGGCCTGTCTCCGTGCCGTATGATTCTCCCAATGGTTCATATAATTTACAATCTTTCATAAACTCCAGAGAACCTGAGACGTGTGCCAGACTGAGATTTGTTGACACAGAGGGAAGTGGAGGCCAAGTCACTTAAAGTATTGAAGGTAGACAAAAATGCTGGAGAAACTCAGTGGGTGAGGCAGCATCTATGGGGTGAAGGAATAGGTGACACTTCGGGTCGAGACCCTTCTTCAGACTGATGTGGAAGTGGGGAGGGGGGCGGGGAAGAAGAAAGGAAGAGGCGGAGACAGTGGGCTGTGGGGGAGCTGGGAAGGGGAGGGGAAGGAGGGAGAAAGCAGGGACTACCTGAAATTGGAGAAGTCAATGTTCATACCGCTGGGGTATAAACTGCCCAAGCGAAATATGAGGTGCTGCTCCTCCAATTTACGGTGGGACTCACTCTGGCCATGGAGGAGGCCTAGGACCGAAAGGTCGGATTCGGAATGGGAGGGGGAGTTGAAGTGCTGAGCCACCGGGAGATCAGGTTGGTTATTGTGAACTGAGCGGAGGTGTTGGGCGAAGCGATCGCCAAGCCTGCGCTTGGTCTCACCGATGTAGAGCAGCTGACACCTAGAGCAGCGGATGCAATAGATGAGGTTGGAGGAGCTGCAGGTGAACTAGGAGTTAGATAGATTTCTAGATGCAAACTGGGGTAATGGGGAGAGAGCCAGAACAGTTGCGAAACACAAAGTGCTGAAGTAGCTCAGCGGGGCAGGCAGCATCGGTTGAAGGAATGGGTAGGTGACGTTTCGGGTCGGGATCCTTCTGCTGAACGATTGTAGTAGGGGAAGAATGCTGGAAAAGTGGTAGAGGGAAAGACAAAACTGTTCTGGAGTGAGAGGAGCGGCCGCATAAGTGATCGGAGCAGAATTAGGCCATTCGGCCCATCATGTCTACTCTGCCATTCAATCATGGCTGGTCTATCTCTCCCTCCTAACTTCTCCTGCCTTCTCCCCATAACCCCTGACATCTGTAATAATCATGAATCTATCTATCTCTGTCTTAAAAATATCCACTGACTTGGCCTCCACAACCTTCTGTGGCAAAGAACTCCACAGATTCACCACCCTCTGACTAAATAAATTTCTCCTCATCTCCTTTCCAAGGGTATGTCCTTTAATTCTGAGGCTGTGACCTCTGGTCCTGGACTCTCCCACTAGTGGAAACATCCTCTCCACATCCACTCTATCCTTTCATTTTGCCTAGCCTACAACATTCTTCTATGCTTTCCATGTTTTGTAAGATCTTAAGACCGAACTTTCTGACGATCAGCTGGCAAGAACCCGCAATAAAGGGGAATTAAGATCAGCACTGATTAATTTTGTTAGTATTGAAATTCAGTGAGGTCGATTGTATTCTTTGTATTGAAGTGTTATTAGCAAGTAAAGACACAATGTGCTGGAGTAACTCAGCGGGACAGGCAGCATCTCTGGAGAGAAGGAATGGGTGATGTTTCGGGTCGAGAGCCTTCTTCAGACTGGTTAGGGGTAAGGGAAACGAGAGATATAGACGGTGATGTGCAGAGATAAAGAACAACGAATGAAAGATATGCAAACAAGTAACGATGATGAAGGAAATTGAAGGGATTCAAAGTAACATTAGGGAATTTGCAGATGACACAGAGCTGGGTGGCAGTGTGAACTGTGTGGAGGATGCTTTGAGAATCCAGGGTGACTTGGACAGGTTGGGTGAGTGGGCAGATGCATGGCAGATGCAGTTTAATGTGGATAAATGTGAGGTTATCCACGTTGGTAGCAAAAACAGGAAGACATAGAAACATAGAAATATAGAAACATAGAAAATAGGTGCAGGAGGAGGCCATTCGACCCTTCGAGCCAGCACCGCCATTCATTGTGATCATAGCTGAGCGTCCCCAATCACTAACCCGTGCCTGCCTTCTCCCCATATCCCTTGATTCCACTAGACCCTAGAGCTCTATCTAACTCTCTCTTAAATCCATCCAGTGATTTGGCCTCCACTGCCCTCTGTGGCAGGGAATTCCATAAATTACTATCTGAATGGTGTCAAGTTGGGAAAGGGGGAAGTACAATGGGATCTGGGGGTTCTTGTTCATCAGTCTATGAAAGTAAGCATGCAGGTACAGCAGGCAGTGAAGAAAGCGAATGGCATGTTGGCCTTCATAACAAGAGGAGTTGAGTATAGGAGCAAAGAGGTCCTTCTGCAGTTGTACAGGGCCCTAGTGAGACCACACCTGGAGTATTGTGTGCAGTTTTGGTCCCCTAATTTGAGGAAGGACATTCTTGCTATTGAGGGAGTGCAGCGTGGGTTTACAAGGTTAATTCCCGGGATGGCGGGACTGTCATATGCTGAGAGAATGGGGCAGCTGGGCTTGTATACTCTGAAGTTTAGAAGGATGAGAGGTGATTTTATTGAAACATATAAGATTGTTAAGGGTTTGGACACGCCAGAGGCAGGAAACATGTTCCCCATGTTGGGGGAGTCCAGAACCAGGGGCCACAGTTTATAAATAAGGGGTAAGCCATTTAGAACAGAGACAAGGAAACACCTTAGCTCAGCCCGCGTGAACCAACCTGATCTCCCGGTTGCTGGACACTTTAATTCTTCTTCCCATTCCCACACTGATCTTTCTGTCCCAGGTCTCCTCCGTTGTCAGAGTGAGGCTAAACGCAAATTGGAGGAACTGCATCTCATATTTTGCCTGGGCAACGGTATGAATATTGATTTCTCTCACTTCAGGTAGCCCTGACATTCCCTCTCTCTCTCTATCCCTCCCCCACCCAAGTCGCACCAGCTTCACACAGATTTCACACACAGAGTTGTGAGTCTGTGGAATTTTCTGCCTCAGAGGGCGGTGGAGGCAGGTTCTCTGGATACTTTCAAGAGAGGGCTTGACAGGGCTCTTAAAGATAGCGGAGTCAGGGGATATGGGGAGAAGGCAGGAATGGAGTACTGATTGGGGATGATCAACCATGATCACATTGAATGGCAGTGCTGGCTCGAAGGGCCGAATGGCCTACCCCTGCACCTATTCTCTATTGTGTATTGTCTATTCAAACAGACCATTGTTAGCTGTTTGTTGGGTGAAAACGAGAAGCTGGTGCGACTTGGGTGGGGGAGGGATAGAGAGAGAGGGGTTCCCGGAGGTTGCAGGTGGTTGCCGGAGGTTGCAGGTAGTGGAAGCAGGTAGGGAGACTGACAAAGACCTCCGGGAACCGCACGGAAACCTTGGGTGGGGCGCAAAGTCTCCGGAGGTTTCCGTTCAGGTTTCCTAAGTGGGACAGGGACATAAGAGTCCACATCTTGAACAATGGATCTCTGCACTATGGGACTCTGGAGAACATGGATAGCTGACAATTCGGATAGGGATCCTTTTGATCAACGCCTAAACCAGTGCACCTTTACAGATAATACCATCTTTATTGATGCCGGCTGGACTTGGTCTGAAACAAGATCACCAACAAAGTGAGATCACATCTCAAAGTTTATTTTTGAAAATACTCGAATACCCAAAGACATGGTTGTAGTATTCTATAAATATGGGTTCACAATATCAGACATTTTTTCAGTTTTAAAGACTTTATTTTAAAGTATATAAACATTATTGAAACACCTTTACATAAATTATTTTTTTAAATTTCCTGTGACTAATATTTGCTGAGCAGCAAAAATCAGAAACTAATATAAAAAACCTTCATGGACAATTCTTCCAGATACAGTATTACAAAAAAAAAAAACCCAAAACGTAAGAATAAAATTCTCCATTTGCTTTCTGGTGACTGCAGTGTGATTGTCGTAAGTCGAGAGGCGGGGGTGAAGTGAGCAGGGTATTTTGTTGCCGTTTCATCCTCTAGTCCGTGTACCTGTCGCTGTCGAGTACCTCCTGCCCCCTTCCCCTCCCCTCCCCTCCCCTGTGATCCCAGTGAACAGGGGTTGAGTGAAAAGCAGTGCCATTTCTAACGGTGATACATTGGCCACAAGTCTACCATAAACCATTACTGACGACTATTTTTAAGAGACGATGCAGGCCCTACAGAGCCCGCACACGGCGACCTCTCCACAATGTAACTTTTATTTTTTATTTAAATTTTAAGAGTACGACAGTGTGTATGACAATAACATATTTTTTTTGTTTTATTCATTACGTCACATCTTCAGAAACATGATGGCCCCTTCCCTCCCCGCCCACGTCGGAAAGCAGGATTCAGTAACTATCACCTCAAAGGCTTTACTGCGTCCACTACAGTTGCTATGGCAATAAACAAAACAATAACATCAGTGTAAGAAGTCCGCTTCGGGGGGTTTAAACACGTCTCCGTCACATTTCTGGTATGCTCGAACCAATATTCCTTGCGGGGGGTGTGGGGTGGGGTGGGGTGGGGTGGGGGGGGGAGCTTATATTACAAAAGGTTGCATCCACAAAGTTCCTGGTTCATTCACGATGGGCATTTTTCTGGACTCTACACAAATGAGGCAGTAAGTTTACTGAGTCCGTCAGAGAGACTTGTCTTTGCCCAGCCCAGTGGACCCGAGCTGTCCTATAAAAAGGGGTACTCGTCGAATCCTCTCCTCGGGCTCCAGCCCACTGCAGAGAGAGAGAGAGAGAGTCCTCAAAGGCTGAAGAATAAAGGTGCAAAATCATCTTCACATGAGTTTGACTCTTCTCTTCAGCTTCCCGCCCCGGCTTGCCATTCACAGCACCCACTCTATGAGTTTCCATCTCCTTAGGAGAGGAGATAGTGATTGTGATCACCTTTCCAGCTCTCGCCGGATCGGAGGTGACAGCAGTTCGGTTTGTTACCTCCTTCCCATCTCGTTCTGTCTCAGGAACTGAATGTTGGTGGAACTGTCTGCCAGTTCTGGGTACTGTTCCACGGGCAACGCATAGTAGCCGTCGTAACCTTGAACTCTGCCCGAGCTCAGAAGTTGCTGCTTCTCTCCTTCAGTCCACAGTCGACTTCCTTCCTTCCCGTTCCTTACCTTCAGCTGTTCTTTCGACCAGGCGTTCATTAGAGCTCTTAACCTGGCCTGGTCGAGCAGCCGGGCCCTCTCCTCTTCCAGCGTGTCCGGTGTAATCCCGTAGCGAATATTGAGCAGCAGCGCGCTGCGCTGAAGTTCTATGTTTGTGAACCTTCTAGTCCTTCCATTAAGCAGAACTGTCGGCTGCGAAACCGTCACGTTGATTTCGTTCGCCAGAACCTTGCGGCCACTCGTCACGCCCAACGTCGCCAGGTCTCTGTCCGACGAGCCAATCTTC